>NW_010237593.1:44967-45692 GCF_000690775.1 Eurypyga helias | reverse complement strand
AGAAAGGAGTCCCATTATCTGATTCAATTATTTCTGGGGGGCTGTGTCACCACAGGACTTGCCTTTCAAAGCCCAAGACGGTATTTCGAGCGGTGGTATGCGACACAGGATATGTTTCTAGCCACATTGTGGTTGCCTCCACCATTGTGAGAACATGGCACTTGCCCTGGCGGGTTTTGGGGAGGGTGATGTAGTCAACCTCTGAGGCCTGCCCATACTTATATTTCAACCACTGCCCCCCATACCAAAGAGAATTTAGCCTCTTAGCTCGTTTGATGGCAGCACATGTCTGAATACATTTTGGGGAGGGTGATGTAGTCAACCTCTGAGGCCTGCCCATACTTATATTTCAACCACTGCCCCCCATACCAAAGAGAATTTAGCCTCTTAGCTCGTTTGATGGCAGCACATGTCTGAATACATTACATTCATGAATAACCTGAGCAATGGCATCCATGGTCAAGTCCACCCCTCGGTCATGAGCCCATCTGTATGTGGCATCTCTCCCCTGGTGGCCTGAGGTGTCATGGGCCCACCTAGCCATAAACAGCTCACCTGTATGTTGCCAGTCCAGATCTACCTGAGCCACTGAAATCTTAGCAGCCTGATCTACCAGCTGATTGTGTTGAAGTTCTTCAGTAGTTCAGCTTTTGGGCATGTGGGCATTGACGTGATGCATTTTAATGACCAGGTTGTCTAGACGGGAAGCAATGTCATGCCATAAC
>NW_010237593.1:0-44871 GCF_000690775.1 Eurypyga helias | reverse complement strand
GTGTGTAAGTCTGATGGAGAATGGACTTTATTCTCCCTCAGCCCAGCACCAAATAACCTCTCCTCTATTGGCTGTGTCCCTGAGGGGAAAAAGGTGTGTGTGTGTCCCACACCTTCTGGGTCCAGCCTCTGCAAGCTTTCCCCTGGCCCACTCCCAGAACCACCGGTACGGGGGGTAACAGTGACCACTCAGCTTGATGTATTATGGAATGAAACAGAATCTTATAGACTGGCCCCAGGAGAGCAGCTCATCAGTGCCTGGGACCAGGACGATATTCTATCCCTTCGTCCAGATCATTGATGAATATATTGAATAAGGCAGGACCCAGCATTGCCCCCTGGATGCCACTAACCACAGCCCTCCAAATAGACTCTACCCCACTGACCACTTTGCATATAAATCAGTTATGATTCCTTCCTTAAAATGCATCAATCCTTTAAAATGTCCTTTGTTCTTTCTAACAAACAGCATAGGTCTACAAGGCAGAATGATGTCCTTGCAGACATTTCCTTGATTTGGCTCTGCATGCAGCATAATCAGTATTGTGTTTGGCATGATTGTCTCTGGTGAATTCCATATTTCCAACACTGTCACTCTTGATTAAGATGAAATACATTCCCAGATCTTCTGCTGGGTCACACACCTCTTATGACCCCGTTAAGAATAAACTTGAAGTCAGCAAATGTATTAATTTATGAAATTATATGTGTATATATTTTTAAAAGAAAATAATAAGGATCTTTCCTATGATTTCCAGGAGAGATATATGGCTTTGTATTAAGTGTGAGGTCCACCTACATTTCATCCATTAAAGCATTCAGCACCTCACTGCAGTGATCCTTATCTTAAAATATTTGTTTTTCCTTTCTTTTGCAACTAAAATAATAACTGAGCCAACGATTGTGTAACATTATCCTTGAATAGGAACTCCCTGCAGAGGGCACATTGCAAAGAGAAAAGGGTTCTCTTGGATTTCCTGAACTTGTAATGAGCTCATGCTGGCAACAAACTCTTGAGCAGCTTTGTGCATTGCTGGAGAGATGAATTTGAATCACAGTGAAGGGTAAATGACAATGATGAGGGAACATCATTGTTTTGTTCAAAGAAGTATGCTTCTCTTTCAGGATACAAGATGTGTTTTCTTTTGTGCTAAGTGTACTTTGTGATCTACATGACAGTAAGCAACATTATTATTGGTCATGGTAGCTATTCAGACTGTCAAAAGATATCAAAATGTAGATTCAGCTAGACTAATAAATAAGGTGAACAGACCTATCCAGAAGTTGTGTTCCTGACTTAAGCCTTTACCTAAATCTGTTCAACCTGTGTGACTGATAAAGAAAGAACATTTCCTTTAGAAATTTGTGCTGGATTTTTCTAACTTGGTCAGGAAGATTGCAAGTCAGCCTCCTTGAATTTATTGATATTGATGGAGGGGCCCAAAAAATTGGGTGGAGACAGGAAAATTTTATAAGAATGAACAGGAGTTAGCTAACAGAGTGAACAAAACTATTTTTCCAATTTCAGTTTCCAAAACCAGTTCAGAGTTGGGACATGCTATGGCTTTTCTTCTACCTGAACCAGATTATACAGTGTAAGAGGGGAATATACTGGCAATCCTGCTTTATAACAACCACAATAAACGATGGGTGAACTTTGCATATATATAGGAAAGTACCACCTTGAACACATTTCAGAAAATGTAATTCAGGGATGTGTGTTAGAGCAGTGTTTAGCTAAAAGATCTTGCTGTGCAGTTTCTTGTTACCTGATCAATTCCCAGAAGTGTGCAGAAGAGTTAACTGCATGTTTTCAAGATGTCAAATAATAAGAACATTAATTCTGAAGTACATTTCTTCGTAATACCTTACCAGGAAAAGATTCCTATTACTAATGTTAGCTGAGCCTAGTGGACTGGAGGGCCTGGAGGAGGTCAGCAGCTCACCTTTGGCTAGACATGTGTACTACCCAGCAGCAGGTTCATTCACACCAGCCCCTTTGTTACCCTTCTCTATCTTTTCCCATGCTTGCTACACCACAGTACACTTTGATCCTTCCCTTTCTCCACCTTTAGCCTTTGCCCTTAACAACATCCTATAGTAAGAATTTAGCAGTCCCTAAATTCAGATTAGGGAACTGCATCCTGAAGCTTAAAAGTACTTTGTTCTGATTTCTGAATCTGCTGGTCAGCAAGTTCTAATGATGCATTATAACACTTTATTTTAAAATTTACTCTAAATGCATTAATCACTGTTTTTCCAGTGCTGGAGCAGGGCAAAACTAGCTGGTTTAAACCATTTGGATAACTTTCTTTCACATCTTTGGACATTTTGTGCATGAAAACATCAGTTTTTGCACTTTTGAAGATTGACTTCATAGTTCATGACCTTTCAAGGTGATGCTTGAAACTGTTTCTTTGAAGTTCAGGTTGCTCAATACTTTGTGAGGGTTATAACAATCTCACAAGTGGGCATGAATGCGCAGCAGAAAACTGGCATTAAAGTACCCGAAACACAAACTGTTTTAAAGTGTTAGTTACCTCTGTGTTTAGGCTTCAGTACAAAAAATGTTCAGATGATTGCACAGATCTCAGAAGGACTGTGTGCTGCCCTGAATATTAGAAAAAGATATTTTGTCAACGAGGAGATATTTGCACTTAGGGGTTGCTCTTTCTTTTTAACCAATTCTTTTCCTCACTGCTCTGAGCAGCTGTTTTCAATGCTCACCTTAATGATGTTTAAATTGGATGCAGGTGAAACCCATTTTAAAACAAAAATTAAACAACTTAAGTACACTCATAGTATGGGTTTCCAGTGACTTAGCTGTACAGAGTCAGTGCGGTTAAGTTAGAGTGGTTTTCTCCACACCGGTACAGCCTTTTAAGTAGTGCAGAAAGCTTTTGATTTATTTAGTGTTGGTTTTCCTTCCTTCCTTCCTCCCTCCCTCTTTGCAGAAATCTGGATGTAAGAGAAAACTGAATGATTTCTCAGTGGCTCTGTTTAATTGGTAGACTTCGAGGTATCTGTTACACTGATTTAGGCAGGAAATTCAGTCTTCCATCTGTAGATGCAGATTTAGATAAAGGTATCTAAACTAGAATAATAATTTTACGTAGAGTAATCCTTTTTTAAAAAAGAACCTGTACCTAAAGTAGTTTTGATCAGTATATGATGAGCCAAATTCTGCCCACGGATATCTCTTTGGAAGCTTCTATGCCTTCTTTTCTAGTGTTGTATTTCAGTAAGAATAGAGCTTGATTTCAAATAATTACGAAGGGCAGAAATTTCTGATATCTGATGTCAAGAGTAAGGGAAAATCTTCCTTCTGAAGATGAATTCCCCAAACTAAAATCACCATCTCAACAATGTTTTAATCAAAAAAATTATTTTAAGCTTCAGGATCAAACTGTCTTTCTTTCACTGACAGAAATATGAATATACCTGAACTTGTGGCCTTGTACCATGTGTGCTTGTGTCATCCAAACTCTGTCTCAAATGAGTTAGACTTAGTGTAAAACTTAGTTTGCTTCATTTTGTTATTTCCTATGAAGACTAGTATTTCTGGAAGTCTTCCAAGCTGGTTTATAACTGACACCCAGCTAACAAGGACTCTTCATCCTTTGGAATGGCTGCAGGTTTTGTGTACTTTAAAAGAAACTTAGGCCAATCAGGTAAGATTGTATTGAAAGAAAAAAATCTTGTCTTTGAAGGGGCTTTTAGTTTTTTCACTATGTAATATGCTTTTTGAAAAGTTAGCTGTTGAACCTTATATGGGGACTGATGCAAAATAGCTTGAACTGGAGTTAAGATGGAGAGAGATTCTATCCTGTAAAGATTTAAAAAACATTTTGCAAAGGTTTCTTTTTTCTTGGAGAAAATGCCTAGGGATAAAATCAAGAGAAATGTAAATGTTAGGAAGTCTGGAAAATACATTTTTACTTGGTGATTAATTTAGTGAGTAAGAAAATCACTTAAACTGTTGCTCTCCAGTTGCATGCAACATTATTTCTAAAGTAACAGTACCCAGAGATTCCAGTCAAAATCACAGCCCTTTGTGAATTTTACACAAATATTAGTCCCTTGCTCTTAAATGTTTGTAATAACCTCATTTTCATAAAGAATATTCAAAGCTGTCTAAGCACATAATAGTTAAATCTCATAATAGGTCTCTGGAAGAAAGAATGTAAATCTCATTATAAAGCAAGCCAGTAACTAATGCGTAGACTGTCTTAAGCATGTCTGACGTTGTGTTGTTTCCTGCAAGCAGACAGTCATGCAAATCTTAAATGATTCAGTAGTAGTCTACTGGGGTATGTGCTCTTAAATGATCAATGCAGTTTGTTCGTTCTTTTTACAATAGGTCAGCTCTTTATTGAGAAACTGCTTACAACAGTAAAACTAAGGTGTATAGCCTGAAACAGAATGCAGAAAATATTGTAGGAAAAGTTTCTCCATCTCCTGTCAGGAGAGTAGATATCTCTGGTTGTACTCTTCAGGCTTTGCCCTTTTGTTACTTTAACTGTTTTACTTTATTTTGCCATCACCTCTTCCCCTTCATCTGGGTTTTCATTCCCCTTCACCTTCCAGGCAATGTTTGTGTTGAAATGTTATGTGCGTGACCTGCCATGTTCACCTATTTGTTGTATCTCAGTCAAAAAGCATTGCCAAATCTTTCGTGCATAAGTGCATTGTTTTTTCGTAATGACTAAAATATTTCTGAAGGATTGGTAAATAAACCTTAAAGCAGACATGCTGAAAGATCACAAAGATTGGATAATGTGCCAAGCATTCACTGAATATTGGACTTTTTCTTATGAATTACAGGTTAATCCCTTTCTCAAATAAATAGCATGACTGTACTAATTGCTGTTTTCCTCACTTACAGATGCAGAGCCACGGTATTTGGTTTCAGTAAGACCAGCACGCGTTTCAAGTAACAAGAAATCTTGTTCAGGTATTTTACCATTACTGTATCTCTTTCCTAAATTAGTTAAAAGGAAGACAGAATCTTTTACTGGGTTTCTCTGAGAAGATATTTGTAATTGTCAGTGTCTGATTGGGATGCACAAGTTCCATACATGGGAAGGTAAAGTGTAAGATGGTATTTCCTAGTCAATAATCAATCACAGTTGTGGTGTTCAAAACATGATGAAGTACCTAGAGATTGCTCCTGTAAAAAGTTCTTGCAAATTGGAATTAAAATTTAGTAATACTAATTTCTGATGTTTAAAGAGGTCATGAGTGCATGCCAAAAAAGTAAAGATTACTTTTCCCAAACTACTACTACTAAGGATTCCTTCATCCATGGACATGTTAATGTTCTTCATTTCTCATTGGAAATGGTCACCTCTGTGTGTGTGTATATATATATCTATCTGTAAATCAGTACTACTACTGAGATTGCTGATGCAAGTAGTTAAGAAAAGAGGGATGTTTCTAGCTTAAACTACATAGCAGAGCAGAAATCTGAATTTGATTCTTGCCTGTTAAGACTTTCTATATGACCTCAATCATGTCATTAATATTGTTAGTTTTTAAGTCCTTACTTTAATTTGGACATGACTGTTGGGATCACTGGACTGTTGCAAAGAATAAACTGATAGTATGTATGTATATGTTACAGTTTGAGATCTTTTTATGATTTTTTTTTTTTTTTCCCTAACACCGGTAACTGCTTTGGGATTAATCTCCTCTTGATCATGGCTAGATGTGAAACAGTATGCATGGAAAGGTTTTGAAAAGTGATTTGCCTTTCAGATGCAACATACATATATCAAAAAACCTCAAATCCAAAAAAATGCCCATTGCAGTGTTTGGCCATTATTAATTTTTGTGTCTACAGAAACTGATTTGTGAGACAAGATTCAGATAATTGACTTGTCAGTGCATCAGGCAAAGGTCTAAGAACAGCTGTTGGTTTAATGCTAGATAGATATATGGCAAGTCTTTTAGTAGTGAGAGTAGTTAAACTGGACACATTACCAAGAATTGTGGTGGAGTCCTGCTACTACTTTTAAATTTACAAATACAGACTGGTTACATTTATAGAACATACACTGTACTTCAAACTCCAATTAATACTCAGGTGTTGTATGGTTGTATTCATATAGAGAACATAGATGACCACAAAGGTAATTCCTGGTTTTACAGTGTATAAATCACTGCAGTCCCTAACTGGGATCTAATGGCATAATGAGTCATAATCAAAATCATGCATAGGTCCTCCCAAAAAACACTTTGATTTCAAAATATATGATGGCTTGTTTTTTTTCTTTTCCTTAAAGCTCACATGTATTCCATATTTCCTCAAAAAGTGATCAAGAAGGGATTTTGCTATAGATCGTGGATTTGCCAGATAGTTTGGTGAATGATCAAGCTGTTTGTTTTAAGTTTTACTTTAAAAATGGAGAAAGAGTATAGCTACTGGTCCAGAAAAGAGCTCACGTTGAGATTTGCCCTTGTGAAGTATCACATGTTCCACAGTATTTCAGAGGTATCATACTTGCTCTTAAGGGTGTGTGGGGTTTTTGTGGCAACATATTCACCATGAGCAGGGAGTAAAAACCCATGCGGTGAATGTTTCTAAATGTACATGCGTGCATTGGTTGAGAGTACAAATCAGACTTTCACTGAGGCTTGTTAAGTGAAGAGATATTAGGGTTCAAAAGTCATGAAAAGAAAGTTAGTCAGATCTATTTCACAACAGTGAAAAATATAAACTTTAGACCACTGGCTCATAAACCTTTGGGGAATTTGTGGTCACATGTACATTTTTGAAGTGGTACAGATCCTTTAGATTTTTGAAGTATGTAATGTGATGTAAAGAACATATCAATTTCCTTTAATTAATCATCTTTGAAACACCAAAGGTCCTCCCTGGGCTTGTAGCAATCCACAAAATATGGGTTCAAAAGAGTTGCTCTAGAATATTTCTTCATTTCCAAATACTAGCTTTAAGCTTTGTTTAAAGAAAGATCTTACTCCACATGAGAGTTATGCTACTTCATTCAGAGCAAAGTTGAAGTTAAGTATTATGCAAAAGCTGAACATTTGGAATGCAATAGGTGGCTAAAAGAGAAAAAAGCCTGCAGATACAGACACTGACTCAGACCTGCCCACTCTTAAATGCAACAGAATTTTTGTAGGTTTTATTTTACTCTTAAACAAGAGTGCTGTAGAAAGTATCAATTATCTGTGGACATAATTGAAGTGTTACTAAGAATCCTGCCAAGAAAATACTATTTCTGTCACACATAAAGAGGCATCCTCATGTCCTGAACTCTGTGTAACACCTTCTGTGATGCAGTCCAAGAGAGCCAGAGCTTTGAAGTTAATCTGTGTATACCTTATTCTCATACTAAGTGTACCAAAACCACTCACTGTTTATTTTCAAAAACTAGGCTGGAACATAGGCTGAAAAAAGAGAAATAAAGAAAACATAATAGGACAAAATTGAAACCAGGCTTAGTAAACAAGTCTCCATCCTACCCACTAAATAGCAAGAATTCCTTTAGATTTACTCTGGATCTGCAAGTCTGGAAACAAAGTCTTCCAGTTTCTTCCCAGGTTGAAATACCTGCTGTGCAAGTCCAAAGCAGGCTTAAAAAATAGTCTTTCTGAGGCTTGTGTGTCTGATACCTGCTTTCTAAAGCAGTCTCCTAATCTATGCTCCTGCTGCATGCTAGCTGCATCCTTCCTTCCTTTATGACAACTTTCTTCTGCACTTCTGTCCTCTGTTCATGCTCAGTTGGCTTCAAAGAAAAAGCAGCCTCCCTTTCTTGCAGATGTTTCACTTAGCTCAACGGGAAGCCAACAAAGAGATCACAGGCACAGCCTCTTCCCCCTTTTTTAAATCATAAATTAGAAATGGTAACCATGAACAAAAGAGAACTATTTTACCTTTCCCTTCAAGTTTAGAAGGGAAGTAGGTCTTTATTTACTTTATTATCCAACTACAAAGGATTTACCCTACATAAATGTAGGAGGGAGAAACTAACTTGTGGTTGGAATTTTACGTTTCTTACGCAGGTCGGTCCAAGACTCAAAAGCCTCTGCAGCTGGTAGTTGGCACTCTCACCCCAACCTCTGTGTTCCTCTCTTGGGGCATCCTAGTCAACCCTCAGCATGACTGGACAGCAACAAGTAACTGTGCTAGTGACAGGTAACATAATAGAAAACCATGTATTTCACCGATTATGATTTAATTCAATGTTGTTATCTTTTGTGGCTAAAATAATCTTGACTGGAAGTGAAAAAGTTGGAAGGGGTAGCTCTGAATGTGAAGGAAGTTTTCCCCTTTACTTAAATTAGTGCTTCACAAGCCTTTACTTGTCTGGAGTGCAAATTTATTTAGATGTCTATATGCTGAAATCTTCCTGTTAAATGCTAGGTCCTTTGTTTTTCTTAAACCAATGGCCTTGGCTCTACCTTCATTTGTATCCAAATTAATTGTGAGAAATCTTATTAAATCATGGGAAATATATTGGTTTAAAGTTGACCAAATAGAAGTAAAGTAAATCTTTTGTTGAGCTGTGGTAGGAGAATGACACCTTATCCTAATGTTATTTGATTTTTGTTTCCTATATTTGGTCTTATCAGTACACTAATTTCCTGATACTGATACAATACAGCTTTCATTACTTTTCTGTTATAAGTTAAAGAAGATCTCTTCTACTATAACATTATTGTTTTGCTGTCATTATTTAATGAGTGGGTGGGGCATTCAGGAAGACTCACCAAGTGGCAGTTTCAAGAGAAGTCATATGCTGGATATCTTCAGTTAAGTGCACCATTACATTTTAGGTAACTCCTGACAGATGAATAGAATTAATCTGCTGTGATTATTGAAATTGTTAATACAGATGTTCTCCTTGCTCTGTCATTTCCATGTTCTCTTTGTATTCTTCCTTTTATGACAGAAGACTTCTTTGGTCTTTACTTACAACCCATGAAGCTTTTTTTCAACTCAACCGTATTTTGTAAAACCAAGAAGAAACTTTGTGCACCTGTGTTTGGGATGCATCTACATCTAGTTTGCAGCTATCATATTTTGGGTTTTTTTAAATGCATATTTGCATTAGTGAGAACATTTGTTTTTCCCTATTTGTCTAATTTGTTGCTGTCTACATTAATGTTAATCTGCTTACTTTGGTGTTGATAATAGAACTCCCATTGATACCATTAAACTGAATGCTGACACAGATTATGTTAAAAAATCCATTCCATGTAGGCAATATGATGTCTTTCTTACCTCCCAAAAGCTTTGGACTAACCCTTTTCAAGCTTCATAAATTTCTCATAAACAAATTTGGATCTCCATCACCAACGAGAATTTCAAACACTATTGAAAAAACAACATTAATGGTTATTAGGGAATTGTTATGAATATTAGGAAATGTCCAAACATGTAATTTAATTGATTTTTGGGGGGGTAGAAATAAGTGTTTAGGCTTAAATTTTGCTCTCTTGATGAAGAAAGAAGCAAATAGTTTCCTACAGAGGAAACCAACGGATCATGGAGGAGACTATAAAGTGTTCTGCCCACAAAATTATTTTAGCACTGTTTTTACCACGGGATTTGTCTTCTTTATGTGCTGTGTCAACACCAAAGTTACAGCACCCATTGTGCATTGGGAAGGAAGAACGCTTTAGAAGCAGCCTATAACTTGTTTTAATTAATCCACCTGGAGATTCAACACATGGTACCCACTACAGTGCCTTCATCAATTTTGGGTTTTCACCTCAGTGAAATTCTATATGTTTATTTCTCTAGTGTGAGAGACTTGTTTTTCCCATGTCCTTGTGTCAGGTCATGGTATACATCTCCCAGAATTCTGGTTCTTTAGCTGTGTTGTTTAGTCTAGTTTGTGGATGCCTCTCAGGTGTTTACTTTTAGTCAGGCTGTACTAAAGCATCGCCTATGTATTTCCATTTGCTCCCATAAGAGGACTTGCCTATGAGAGTTGTATTCATTTTTTTATTATCACCCAGCTTTTTATTATTACTTCAGCTCTAAATACATACTGACACTAAGGAATTGCTAGTTCAAAAATACTTAAATCAAATTTGAAACAGTCATATCAAACTATAGGTTTTGTAATTTAATTTAATTGGATTTTTTTTTTTTTGTGGAAATGAAAGTGTTTAGGCTTAAATTTTGCTCTCTCTTGGTGAAGAAAGAAGCATATAGTTTCCTACACTTAGAAATCAAAGAAACAACCTATAAGCAGATTTCTATTCTGCAGTCCAGATAGCAATAAAGTTAATGAATGTAAAAAAAAAAAAAACCCACTCCAGTTAAATAGCGCTCTTACTTTGTTTACTTTTACTGGACCAAAATGTTTGTGATTTGTATAAATAATGAGAACAGTTCTACAAATCACCATGGTGTGTAGTTCTGTAATACCTAGCAGAGATTGTATTCAAATACATTTCTAGTCCATGTATAGAAGAAAAATTACTAATTTATAAAAATAATTTGAATTATAATTGATAATGTATGGTAAGAAATAATTGGGAAGTAGCCCATCCTTAGCAAGTTATCACCGTGTTAAAGGTACAAGTCAAAATCAGATAACAGATTCATCAATATTTGCATCTCTTGCAGGGGCTGTCTACTTGAGTTACTTGATCCTTATTTATCTGGCCTATTCTCCTTACTGTGACATGTTGAAATGTGTTGTTAGTCATCCTCAGGGCTGTTGTATAGTGACGAACCTCTGATCTTCGACACTGGGAGTATGTGGCAATTACAACCTCTTACCTTAGTTCTATCAGTTAATATCCCACCAAGTTTGAGACTTGTAACTCTACAACCTGAAAGGGAGTCACTGTCCTCAGCCTGAGGTTTTACCATCTCCGGATGGATGTTAGGCTTTTATACAAATGTTGCATAATATAAAGGGTTGAATATGTTACTGACTCAGAAGATGAAAACCATATGGAACAGCATGGATCTGTTGGCCAAGATTTTCTCTAGTGCGAGTCAAATCTCAGTGGGATATTTCTTAGAAGATCTGGTTTTGTGAGCAAGTGAATTTTGAATAAGAGGTGTCACATTCTCAAAAAGTATTAGTATCTTTTATTGCTTCTGTGAAATTATTGCTTGTTTATTGAGGGCACACAGTGTTTTTTCTGTACCTATGATGTGCTTTTTAAGAAAGCCCAATGAAAATAACATTCCCATGCCATATTTCAACAAACCATTCTTTGGTTGCTTAACTGCCTAGAGATTAAGAGTATAAGCCAATAAAATGCTACATATTTCCTCCAAGATAACCCCAAACCCTAATTCCTTATGGAAGCCAACATAACCACTGCCATTTGGGTGGACCAAAGTTCTTAGCAAGGTCAAATTTTAAAGCTACCTTGAAGTGGCTATCATCTCTCATCAGAACCTTAGCACTAGAATGCAAAAAACAAAAAGACCCAAACCAGAAAATTCAAGCAATTAGTCTTATGTAACCGATGAAAACTACATAACACCAGAAAGGTTCCACCAACAATGTGGAGTCATCTTTCTCTGCATCTTCTGTTTGCTGACATCTGTATGAGGCAGTTGATGAGGGAGGATGGCAAAGTTAAGATAACATGCTGCAGAGTCATGTGCTGTTCCTGGTTTTATATCTCCAAGAGAATAGAGACTTGTTTCCTCTCTGCCTTTCGATGTTCAAATAACCATTAGTGGACAGTCATAATAAACATACTGGGGGTATGTCTACTGTCCATTTAGGTCTGAAAAGGAGAGTATAAACTATTGTATAGACTTTTCTTGGCCTTTCCTTTGGTTAGAACAACTCCACAGATCCCAAGATGGAGAAAGGGGTCAAAAAAGGTGGAGTTTGACCTTCAGGTTTTTGGGCAGGAGGAGTTGGAGGAAGGAAGAGAAAATGTTTTTTCCATGCAAGACAAAACAAGGATTTGAAAATAGAATACTAAGTTTTACTGGATCAAGTGGATTGTCTAGAAGAAGAAACATTCTTTCAGATACATCTGAAATAGAAATTTTAAAACTTCATTAAATATATCTAAGTTAAGAACTTTGACAAGTTCACATTTATATCGTTTCAATTTGCTTCCCTGTGATTCAAATGTCCTAATGTCATATTTGCAAGTAGTACAGATTTTTTGTTTTATTTAATTTGTATCTGATGCATTAAAAAACAAAATATAAAAAATTAAAAAATAAGAAAAATAGAGAGGGAAAACTGGAGAAGAATTCATATTTACTCTTTATGGTGTATAGTACATAGAAGTAGGGTTCTTAAAACACTAAATTCAGAAAGTTACATGCAAGCATCTTTATTTCCTAGAATCATAAAATGCTTTGGTTTGGAATGGACCTTAAAGATCATCCAGTTCCAACTCCTCTGCCATGGGCAGAGACACCTTCCACTAGACCAGGTTGCTCCAAGCCTCATCCAGCCTGGCCTTGAACACTTCCAGGGGTGGGACATCCACAGCTTCTCTGGGCAACTTGCCAGTGCTTCACCACACTCTCTGTGAAGATTTTTTTTCCTAATATCCAATCTAAATTTCTCGGCTTTCAGTTTAAACCCATTCCCCCTTGTCCTGTCACTACAGGCCCTTGTAAAAAGTCTCCTTCCATCTTTCTTGTATCTCCTTCTGTGCCTATTTACAGATCTGTGTCACTATACAGCTGCTAACTTTATCACACTTTGTGTTGTAAATGTCAGAAAATGTATTTTAAACTTAGCAAAGTTCCTTAAAGAAAACATACTGCAGCAAACAAACTTTCTGAGTTTCAGATGCTTCTGAGTTTACTGCTGTGGGAGTTTATGCTGAAAGATTGTTTAAACATGGAAAGATTTGTTGGTGTTCAGCCTCTTCATCTCCAGAATCTCTAACTCTTCAATTCATTTCAGTAATTCTACTAAAACAAATAAATTAAAAAAGTGAATGTTAGTGATAATGTAAAAGAGAAAACTAAATTAGAAAGTGCTTTGCAAACTTTACTGGTAGCCATTGGCGATGTAATTATTTCCATCTTTTTATATATGTCAGTGTCTCTTATTTTGAAATAAAATTGGTAACAAAGAGGAAACAATATAATCAACTTCATGTGCCAATTTGTGAGACACTCAGTATCTGAAAAATCATAGTTCAGACCATGTCTTTTATTACTTTCTAACACTGAATGGATGCTGAATAAGCATCCATTTTTCATGGATGAAAATGAAAATCCATTTTTCATTAGACTTCTAATGAAGTCTAATGAAAAATAAATACATAAATATAGGTACATGTTAATAGTCTTATTTTAAAAGTACGATTACATTCTTATGCACAAAAGTGCAACAAGTTTTATAATCTTTAATCTATGGCAACACGAAATCACAGATTTTCTTATATCTCCAAGGCTTAATTTTTTGTTTAGTGTTATGTGTGACTAAAATAGTAATGATTGAATTGTTTGGAGTTTTGGTTTGGATATGGTTCCAAAGAAACCCATGGTATTTATACAAACTGACCTAGCCTGGAAATCTCATAAACCCATCTGCCTTATAAGATTTCCAGCATCTAATTGTTTGTGCCCAAATATTTGACTCTGCAAGCATTTTCTGGCAATGAGGCTGAAAAGAGATTTGGTTAACAATTGGAAAAATAACACTGTAATTCTTGGCAAGACAGTGTCATTCATATTGTTATATGAAAACTTACTGTTTTGCCTGTCCATCCTGGAATTTTGCTTCTCTTAGCAGCGGGCAAGATTTCCTTAATTTCAAAAGCAAAAACCCTGTGGGCTGCTGCTTTAAAATGGTCAGCATAATTGGATTTCTTGTGCGATTAAAAGGCTACCTCTAAGCTGAGAACAAATATATTTCACTGCTTTGCACTGTGGAGTAAATAAAAAACAAAACCAAACAAAAACCCTGTGTAAACTGAACATACAAAAGTTCTAACCTTTCTATTAGGCTGATAGTATTTTACATAGACTTTGCAGATTTAGTAAACACGACAGTGGTTGGCCTATGGAGTAATACCATACTCTTGTGGCTTCCTTTAAATGAAGGAATTCTTCTGCAATTATTTCACATTTTGTGTGCACCATAGGTGGAGGCAAGTGATGTCAGAATATTGTAAAAGAATACTTAAAGCTTGTCAGTGTAGAGAGAATTTCAAGGATGGAAACATTAAACTTATCATGGTGTTGTACAAACACATATGGAGCGAGCCTGTCTTGGGGAATGTAAGCTCTCTATTTCTTTCCTGTGGTTATGTTTTTATGGTTGGCTTTATTACAGCAATTAACTCTGAGTAGCATAGGAGCCCTCACCTGCTCATTATACCCCCTGTTTAAACTGTTGGAGTTCATTATCCTTTCAGCTGTCTAGTAAAAAGGGAGGAGGTAAAAATTTCTCTACAATCCCTGTGGTAGTTTGATTGGAGGTAAGCTCTCTATTTCTTTCCTGTGGTTATGTTTTTATGGTTGGCTTTATTACAGCAATTAACTCTGAGTAGCATAGGAGCCCTCACCTGCTCATTATACCCCCTGTTTAAACTGTTGGAGTTCATTATCCTTTCAGCTGTCTAGTAAAAAGGGAGGAGGTAAAAATTTCTCTACAATCCCTGTGGTAGTTTGATTGGAGGTATCTTCTAACAAGTGAAACATGGCCTCTTAGGGAGAGTGGGATTAATTTTTATAGAGCTTAGCAAAAGAGCTCTAACATTTTATAGAGTGCTAGCTGGAAAAGTACTGAAGTGAACCCTGAAATCTTTTGATTAATATTTGTTGTAAATAGGAATACAAGTGCTATTCAATAAACATTGCTCTGATAAAATGTACCCATTTTCATATTGCCCACTAAAAAAAATTATCAAAATTACAAGCAATTAAATACTGACAGGTCTTTGCGCATGCTGAGAATCAAGATTAAAATAAATTCTCACCCAGTGCAACTGGGTGTGCCACCTCCTTGCTGAAATATCAGACTAGCAGTCACAACACCTGTCAATAGCGTTCCCGGGACTGCTCCAAATGCACTTTACTTGAACAGTGTGTTAGTTTCATAATAGCTATTTGATCCATGCAGTATGTGAGCAGTTTTTCATATTCTTCCCTCAGAGAGAGCATGGGAAGTGTTTTACCTGAGACACAGTGTAGCGTACCTTTCCCCTCTATGTGAGTGTGGCTGTACTCCGTTTCAGCCCGCCTTTGGTCATTTTTGGGGAGCATCTGTGGAGAGATTTCTTTAAATGTTTGTGATCCACGAGAAGGAGTTTTGCAGCTTCTGATACACATCGCAGGCCAGCCGCGCACATTTTGTACATCTATGTCAGTGCCACAAGGGGATTGATAGATGTGAGTGGTGACTGGATTTTATTGCTTTCTCATGTCTTCAATTATATGTGTTGATTGTTTGATAGTGTATTTTTTCTGAAAGGAAGGGTTGGAAAAAGGAGAAATTAAAATTACAACAAAATTTAATCGGTAGAATGTTCTCAGGCACTGAAATTGCACTGTATTTGGCAGCTTCTTTGTCTGGTTTAACAATGAATTGTTTTTCTTTAATGACAAGATTTGGCATTTCTGAATTCATACCCTATAAACAAATGATTGCATTGCCCCAAAAGCGCATGTTGTTTACAATTTGGATGTTCTTAATACTCAAATGACTGTGACTTGCAAATTGCTAAATGGAATTTCATTTTGGTTGCTTTTTATTGAAATGGTTGAGGAAATTCTGTCATCGCAGTCAGTGTTTTTAATACTCGTTGTGGCAAGTTTCCACTGAAATAATTGCACCCTTGGTGAAGTTTTTACAGGCTTGGAAATCTTGCAGTTGAGAGCACGTTTCTTCTCTATGTTCTTATTTCTAATGGCACAGTTTGGTGCAACTATGAAAATCTTCTTGTCTTGAATCTTAGTGAAAGATGGTTTTTGACACGCAAGTGCTCTCAGTATTTTAATTTATGTTATGCAGAAGGAATTTGCAGGTGTGGAAAAAGAGTTCAAAAATATGACATTTTCTACAGCAGAAGCAAGTGGGAGCAGCCACTTAAAAACCTGTTCATTATGAACAAGTTTTTGATGGGGTTTTTCCTTCTCATTTCTGATGCAGCTGTTTGTTTAGACTGTTAAATAACTGAAATGGACCAGTATACTTTTTTTTTTTGATCACATGCAATCACTTTATTTCTGCCCCATTCAATTAAAACAGGTAAGGATGAAGATAAAAACAAATGAAGTTTGCTCTTTCAGGCAAGCTGGGAAGAAGGTGACTTCTTCTCCTTGTGATTCACATTTTGATCATAGATCTGTCTATACCCATTTTAAGTCCTTTACCAAAAGAATGTATGGGGTTGAGCAAGATGCATTTATGTTGCAGATGGGATTTGCTTATTATGGTTATGTCCTTTGCAAGACAGTGACAGATTTCAAGCTAGCTTTTCTTCTCTGTTAATATCTGTGTGACTATGTATGAAAGGCTTAAAAGGAAAAAGAGGACATTTTCCTCATTTTAACATTGCCAATAGTTTCTTCCTAAAAACATTCTTTGTCAGTCCAGCTGATAGTTGGATCTTACATTCCCTGACATAGGTAATTTGAGAAGATGACAGAAGTAAAGATGCAGGTTATAACTTGGTACTCCAGGAATCAATAAGAAGAGAGAGGATATTCACTACTTCCCATATTTCTTTCCTTTTCAAGGTTTGGGTTAGACTATGGCTTGTTTTGAACTCAGAGTAGTACAGCTAATGTAGAGAGTTATGTGAGCCAACATAAATCTTAATGTTACAACCTGCTGGAATACCTGAATGAGCTGCATTGTAGCAACTGAAACAGGTGAACCTATAGTTTTGGTGCCAAGAAAACAAAACTGACAGCTATGAGATAAAATGTGTAAATGAAATGAATCTTTGTGTATGAAAATATTTTCCACAATTGGCACTTGTCTTAGGTTGTGTTTTAATAATGAAGTAGAAATTTCCCTGTGCTCAGCAGTCATCTTTCATACACACTCTGCTCTGGAAGTGCTCTACTGTAGCTTTGGCAAGAGCAACTCTGTGCATTGACAGTATTCTATGTGATCCATTAAGCCCTTTTAATCTGGACCTCACAACTTGATACCTTTTCAGTTGTTTCAGAAATGTCTTTTGGTTTTTTTCTTAAAGTTCCTTCCTTTCTCTCCATATATTTTCCTATCTAATACATGGATTAAATCTCATGCCCCAAATTTCTTTTTCCTTTTGCTTCTGAATGATACTTGGCCACATACCTGGAGTTTTAGAGTTGTGTCTCTTGTGTGTGGAAAAGCCGAATTGGATGGAATTAATCCCTTTTCCGCTGATATAGAAGTAAGATGAATATGGACAGTGGATGAGCTTATTTATGTTATGTGTAACAATTTTCAGTAATATTTGGATTAAAAAGTTACCAAATCTCTCTGAGATTTGTTTTTGCGAAACCAGACCCCCCACCCCATTCTGGCAGTGATACAGTATGTGAATTGAAAATGAGACTGTAGCAGGCAGTGGAGTTCCTGTGCCGTAACTCTCACCATTTGCGTTGTGTTGTTTCATACTGATGAGCGTTGCAGTCATATTTTTTCAGGGTGGTGCTGCTTGGTTGAATTGGGCAATTTCTGTAGAACTGTTTTTTAATTTCCTAATGTGTTAGCATTCATCACACTATTGATTTAAACTGCTGAAAGTAATGTCTTGGTTTGCTTTCCTGTCAGAAGTGTGGGCAAAGCATAAGGGGACCACTGAATGAGGAATGTATTACATAAATGTCAAGTATTACTGGTTTTCCCTTGAGGGTATTTTTGGACAAATTCTGAGGGGAACACCTTTCCCTGGACAGATACAGAAGATTTTGAGAAATTAGTTGAGGCTTCCTGACTAATAGACTCATGATTCAATTGACTAATTCTGGCAGATGCCAGAATCGGAGAAACTGCTTGCAAAACAAGCTTGCAGTTTGTGGTCAGAACCACACATGCATGGTTGGTTGTGAATAAAGAGACAGTTTTTTGCGCTTTATATAATACTCCTCATGTTGGGGCTATACGATGCGGAACATGTATGTATCTGGGAGATGTCTGGGCTAGCACTACTTTTGCAGGGAAGACAGGGTGGCTTTTCTGACACTTGATAAACATAAGGGGCCTGAACGAACAAGTACAGTAGCGGGTAGAAATCATTTTAGCAATTCCTAATGAAAAAGGTTGCAGTGAGGTTCTTTGTGAAGAATTTTTTGTTGTTTTGTTTGTTTGTTGAGCAGGTTCTATACAGTTCGCTACAGAGAAAAGGATAAAGACAAGAAATGGGTTTTTCAGCTTTGCCCAGTTACAGAGACAGTGGTGGACAATCTGAAGCCAAACACAATTTATGAGTTTGGAGTTAAAGACAACGTAGAGGATAGTATTTGGAGCAAGACTTTCAATCATAAGACGGTTCTGTCCAGTAAGTATTTGGCAAGAATTAACCAAATAGCTACTCAGTTTCACAGTATTTTTTCCTCTATTGTGGCATTATTTAAAGTAAGATATCGATCAGGCTTTCATTGTTCAAATGCTATCCCTTATGGCCCTAACAAATTCTTTTAGGAACTGGTGAAAGTAGAAATAGTCTGTGTCTGAAAAACTGCCACCTACTCTTCTAAAAGGTGTTCTGTTCTCATTGCAATAGCAGAGGATCTGCAGCAGGCTGTAGAACTCTAACAGTGGTTAGTTTAGACACACATGAAATGTTGTGTATAGGCCAAGGAACTATATATACATTGTGTTTGAAGCACACGCTCTCATGTATGTTTTTGCTTGGGTTTTCATGTGGGCAGTGTATGACACCTCTGCCTGTTCTCTCTGTCATTTTTTAAGCTTTTTCTCCAAAGTCCCAAGCCAATGCTGGCAAAGTGGCATCAAATAACCCTTGATAAAACATGTAATGCTCAAAGAACCACTGCTGTCAGTGGAGGAAATAGGCAGCAGTAGAGTCTTGCTCCTTTTAAAGAGAAGAAGAGCTGACTTAAGACACTGTCCAATTGCATTTCCTCAAGCATTTACATAAAGTTATTTCTGAGCATGATGTTGGTCAGAAGATGCTGCAAACTCCTATGCTCAGTATTTCTAACTTGACTTGTGAAGAATGGGAATTCTCATAAGAAAATCTTATCCATTTGAGATTTCCAGCTGAAAATTGATTTTGACCTCATTTTTAACTTGTTGGTGAGTTACACAGCTCACCATACTTATCGTTAAGGGAGGAGCGCAGTAGGGTGGCTTGTAACACTACTAAAGCCCCTGTGCTGCCTAACAAAGAACTTTGCTGGCCTTCATCCTAAATTAGAAAGCTGTGACTTTGAAGTTCCTGCCCAGTGTCCATAGAGTCTTTTTGTGCCGTGAGCTTAAACTGGAGAATGGTGATAGTCTTTTCCCACACCTGCCTCACAAAAAGAAACTCTGCTTCACAGGTCTACAGACAGCTTACTAAATGGCTGGTTTTCCTACATTTTAAAGGCTTCTGCAGAGGACGTGCTAGAATATATTTGAGCACTTAAAATAGGAAGGAATGAAAGAGTGCATAGTGTTAATAGTTTAATATAGTGATCGAGACTGATTGAAATGTCCACTGGCATCACCAAATTTGCTGTTTGTATATAATGTATTTTTAAATGATTTCTTACAGACAATATAAATTTCTAATAGGCTAAAAGAATCATTCTTGTAAATTACAGAGAAAGATGGAGTTGGGTTCAAGGATGCTTTCTTGTAAGAGTTTGTTTTCTACTTAGATGGGTTTTCTTTTTCCTAGAATGTAAACTCCCATATTCAGTGTGTGCTTCTGCAGCAACTAAGTCCAGGGAGCTTGTTATTACTCTCTATACATTCTGGTCTACTGATAAAGTATCTTGTAATCAAAATGTTGACAGCACCTTTGAGGTTCAAGACTTTCATATTGTCAGTGCATACTAGATACAGAAACAGAGTGGGCAGTAAACAGAGAGTGAACATTTATTATAAATTTGTAACCACCTGTCTTCATAAGAGTTTACCAATCAGCACAAATGGCCACTTTGTTTCCTGTTTTAATTTACTGTCTTGTAGTAACTCCAGCTGTTTTAATAGATTAAGAAGGATCTCAATCTAGACCAAACATCCTTCACTGTAAATTTTTCCTCACTAAAGAATATATATGACTATAAACTGAAATTCCTGTTGCATGTTCTTGAATTTGTTGAATTCATTGGCCAAATTTTTGTTATATAATAAACATGTTGGGAGGGGTGGGAATATGGTTTTAATTCATGATTTGAAGAAGACATAAAAGGCATGGCAAATGTTCAATGTTTATTTATCCAAATATTTGAAAGTAGATTATTTCTGATCATCTTAACATGATTTTCTCATTAAGTCAGCTTGAAACATTTGCCAGTTTTCCCTTGTCTTTAGGCAAATAGTAGGTCCTGTTCCTGAGAAGAATCAAGCTCTTTGAAAGACTTTTTTCAGGATAGCATGTCAACTTAAATGTCTCTCAATTGATACATTTAATCAAATGAATTGATTCATATAAAATTGAATTTTATAGTTGAATTTTTTCTATTGCTTCTCTGATTGGGATGGAATTTTGAAGAATTATAATAACATTTAACTTGATTCTTGTTTACATATCTGTCAACACAAGGGGAGCAGATGTGTAAAGAGGAAAGATGTAGACAAAGTTTGGAGCATCCTGGTAGAATATAAGAGGTGTTTCTCCTCTGCACTTAACAGCTATATCACAAGAAGCTTCTAATACTGAAAGGCTAAGAGGGAAAACCTAAGAGAAAAATTTCAGAGATTAAATCCATGTATTTCTTTTAGAAGGTGCACTTAAAAGCAAGACTAACTATTGGAGACCTTTAATCATGTT
This sequence comes from Eurypyga helias, assembly GCF_000690775.1. Taxonomy (NCBI): domain Eukaryota; kingdom Metazoa; phylum Chordata; class Aves; order Eurypygiformes; family Eurypygidae; genus Eurypyga; species Eurypyga helias. Next base: position 23,998 of record NW_010237593.1, on the reverse strand, counting down.
GCTTTTAGCTAGTCCTAGTGCCATCCTGACAGATGGGATGCAAAAATTCCTCTTACAAGTTTCTTCCTTGCGTATTAGTGCTGTGGTTACATTAATTTTATTGAAGAATCCTGTTAGGTACATATGACTTCTCCTTATTAAGTCCCAAAGACCACTTCAGCTCTCTTACTCCTTGTTGCAGAAAAATAAGAATACATTTCATTTCCTCTCTGTCAAAATATAAAGAGGAGACTTTGCAGATGAATTAACAAATCTGGAGAAACATGACCAAACAAAACCAGTTTGGTAACTTATAACTACTTTTCCTAACTTTCTTAGCTGTTGAAAAAGTTGAATAAAATTGATTTGCTTTGCTTAAGACAAACTAGAAAGTAATTATATGTATTTATTTCTCTTTCTGTCAAATCAGATAAAAAAGTAAATGGACAACTCCAGAATATGTACAAGTTGGTACCTAATTCCCAAACACAGGTATGCAAAACAGTCTTATTTTTTATACCAGATTTATATTTTGTATGATCTGATTTTTGCTTCTCTGTTAAAGTAAGAAAGAGATTATGGCCACAAATTGCTATTTTAACAAAGATGATGCGTGGATTCTAAACATTAACATTTGCATAGCCCTTTGTAGTAGTCTGGTTTGTTAGTCTGTGATGTTTGTGGTGGTTTGTTCATTTTGCAATAAGGTAGTGCTGTTATTTTCTAGGGCAATCTTGTGTATATGAAGGTCTTCTAAAATCATTAGTCATTCAATTGAATTCACTGAGAGCTGTCATAAGTGAGGCAAGTGTTTGCAGAACCAGGGGAAGCTGAAAGGGGCAATTAAATTTGTTTATCAAGATTGCCAGGCCGTTCATTAAATCTTTGCACGTGGCCAGGTAGAATTTTTAACTGTTTCATCAAAGCATTTGAAGATTTTTGTAAATAAATAAATATAAATATTTATTTGTTTCCCCCTCCTCCCCTTTATTTTTCCTCATCTGACATTTGCATTAACGGTTGTCAAGCAAGCTTGGTTGGGTTTAGATGGTTGTGGATTCACATACACAGATATTTTTTGCTTCCTAGAGCTACAGCAGAAATTAGGGGTCTGTAGATTGAACCTGTTAGTAGACTAGCTTAAATACAGTAAAAAATAGACCTTATATTCATTACTTCTGAGCATTACCTACTCTGCTATGGTATGAAATTGGTCTCTTCATATTTCCTTTACTCAATTTTTCATCAAATGCAAGTTTCAGCACCTGTTCATCTGGGATTGTTTGCTTTGTTTTTAAGGTACTATCCATGAGGTAGACTATGAGATAACTACCAAGGAAAGTTGTAGAAATCCTTGTAACGTCATACATTTTAAAGAGTTGACTCATGAGTGATGATTCTTATAATTCTTATATGTTCTTCACAGTCCTCTTCTATCTCTGTTTTTCCAAGTGTTTTTTATGATATGAAATCGCATGTATGGTTTCTGATTGTTCATTCTTTGTATTTACAATATTGTAAGTGGTCTGTAATTAACTGACCTGGAATTCCTTCAGGAATCAAACCACAGTCCATTACATGCAGTTTCTTATAGGAATAATTAGGTATTCATTTAGGACAGTGATACTTTAATTATAGCACTCCAGAAAGAGTTAAGAGCAGTATAATGCTTAGTTTATTGGAAACATAGTCATGTCTCAAACTCAAGAGAAAACGTTTTATCTGTGAGTAGTATGAAGCCAGTTGATTCGATATTCAGGAAGGTGCTCCTCTTGTTATGTTGTGGATGAAATCAAGTTTACTGTTCCTCCCATTGGTCCCATAAGGATTTGTGAAGTTACACATGACAGCCCAAGAACAGGTAACTCATCCTGGCACCTGGAGTGCAATCTGAGTTCCTTTCTTTCTCCTAGCAACCCTTGTGCCAGGACCCCGACTCTGTTATGCCTCTTCTGTGGAAGTAGGGCTTCTATTTATGCAAGAGGAGTCCTGAGAAAGTGAGCTAAAACAGTTTTCCAAATATTTGCACAGCTTAAGCATGAAAGGAGGACTGTAGCCAACATCTAGTCTTCTTAGTCAACTTCACAGGGCTTTGCTCCAAAGCCGTATTGCTTTATCACCCTCCACAGAAATATCATGAAAACATTCCAGGGATTATTCTAAAAATTCTTTTATCAGTCTCACTTTAGTGGTGCAAAAAGCCATAAAGCTAAGGCTAGGAAGCAGATAGTGGCCAGCTCTTAAGTTTAAGCTATTACTTCAGGTCCTACAGTATTAGGTGGGTTATTTTTCAGTGTTACCATTGCACCATCAGTGCAAGCCAGAGTGAGGGTTACTTAGGCCAAGATTTGTTTGTGCCTTATTTTGCTCCAAAGACGCAACTGGCTCACAGCAGCATTGTTCTAACTCTTCTCTGTAAGGAGACATATTTAAAGGCTGTTTATTAAAGCAACATTACCGATCCATCTAGTCATTCTACCCTTTCAACACCAGTCACATACCAGCTTGTGTTTTTTCTGGCAGGTTCATCCCTTAAGTTTGACTAAGCTCCTGGAGCTGTGTGAGCTACAACTCATAAGAGAGAGGAAGAAAAGGAGAGTTTTAGGGATGGTCATTCTTTTTCCCATCATAAACAATGGGTGGTGGTAGGGTGGAGAGAATGCAGTAGAAATTTATTTCCTCTTCTGTCTCATTAGGGTCTTGTAATTACATAATATCAGCCTGAAAGACAGGGTCCTCCTTGATATTTTTTCCAGTCAAAAAGCAGGAGTGTCAGCTTCTACCATTTTTTAAACCCCAGAAGAAAACATGCCTGCTCTTTCAAAACCTACACAATGCAGTTTGACCATAATGCTTCATTAAGGAATCTCTTACATGTATGCCAGTTATTTGTGGCTTTTTGGAGTACAAAAGAAGCAGAAGGAATAAGTATCTCTTGTAACACTGCCATATGCCATTTGACAGAAGTCTGAAAACTGTGGTCCTTTATCCAATGTGCCATAGGTGTATGGTCAGAAGTTAAAAGGCCTGATTTATGATATAAATTACATTTCTAATTTTCATCTGATACAAAGAAATACCTTATTTGCCATCTTCCTTCATTCATGGAGATGCCACAGTCATTTTAATAACTAATGTTCCTAATACCTATATGCTTCATATTCTCTGGAATATACAGTTACTAGCACCATTCCTACAGATGATATGCTGATGTTTCTGAAATAGTTTGTCTAAGTAGTAAATTATATTAGACATCAAAATCTGTACAGTAGTCACTTTCTGGAGACTGGAAAAGAGAGAGTTGACAACATGGTGATAGATTTCAAGTGCAACACTTGCAAATTTATGCAGGTGAGCAGTGTAATTACAGCAGCTGCAGAACACAGATTTCATGTCAATGATTTCTTCTTGAGTGAAAAACTAAATTTTGAATGTATGCTCATGTATTTAGCATTTTTCTATTACTGCCATTACAGTCATCCATTATTAATCAATAACAAAAGGATGATTTTGTCAATAGAAAAATGTTTTACTCGTAAAAGGACTGATAATAATTACGATTAGAAGTCCTCCACTGGAACTACCCAAGTGCTGACTATAGCTTGAGAGGTGTTTATTTAATTGTAGGCCTCTTGATGAGAAATACAATAAAAAAACCACCACCCTCTGATAAATGCATCTGTGACTTGTTAGTCACACGAATAGCAGGGATAATTCAAAAGCCAATCATCTGCCACACATTTCTTTTTATTAGAAGGCAAAATAAAAAGATAAATCTTGTAAATAATAGAGGCAAGATAGTAAGCAATTAAAAAAGGAGTATTATTTTGTATCCTTCATTAATGACAATCATTCAAACTCCCACTCAACTTAAAATCATGTTCATGCCAATGCAAAACTATTATTAGATAGCAGAAAGTAATGGCTTTCATAGGATAAGCAACCTCCATCCATTTCCCTGAGGAAAGGGCTATCTTACTTGTTGAGATTTGCCTTCCAGCTTCTTAGACTTTGGTATGTGTTTGATGTGTATGCAAATATTGCTTTTAAGCCTTTTTTTTTCTTTTAATTTTTAGAATAGAGCAGAAATCATTATCCTTAGGTAAATCATTAGATTTTTCTCATCAAATGCTGTATTTTCATGTAAATGCTCTTTCACATGAAGTAGACCAGATGTCATGAAGTGCAAAACGAACATTAACTGATTCTGACTTTAGTGGTGTACATTTAACACAGAGAGTTAATTGTTTTTGTCATGTTCTTTCTTGTAACTCAGTTATAACTGAAAAAATCCACTTCTAATGTATTTAGCATTTTTATATTGCTGACATTAGAATTTTTATCCCTTCATCACCTGAGTATCTTATTAACCTTTCAGAAATTGTTTCTAGTACCTATGCATCGTAGTGAATAGTGATTTATAATCTCTGGGATCAGTTATTTTCTTCCTTTTAATAAATGTATGGTCCATTCATGTGTTCCTTATTTTCCGGGTATCAAAATGCTGGAAAAGGTTCACACTTAGGCAACAAGTAATCTGTGTCAAATACAAGTGAACAGCAGGAAACTCCAAGTATTTAACATAAAAATGTGAAGAACATGGGTGGCTGGCCAATTATAGTTTGGGAACAATTTCACCAAATAAAATGACTCTTGAGTTAATCTACTTGAAGCAGACTATGTACACAAGACTGCTGATAGTTTACAGATGTACACCTGGTTCTGGAATAATTTGTGTGCTAAATTTACTATTCCTGAGAATATAATTATATGCAATTACAAATCTGGTCACAGGATCGGTTTCAGATGTTTTGCTGTAGTTAAATTTCAGCTTTCCTTAGCTTTGCGCACTACTCCCCAGTGAGTGCTCAAGAGATTCTTGAAAGAAAAGAAGATTCCTAGGCTGTCAAATACTGTGTTTTTATGAAGCAAAACATCTCAAGTTTAAAAAAGGAGATCAAAATGTAATATTACTATACTAGCCCATGGGAACTGAAGCAATAGTGTAACCTTCAGTGACTAGGGCCAGAGCCATATCCAGTGTAAACTTGGGACAGGCGCGGTATTGGATTAGAGCCCTCTATTTTTGTTACTAAGTTGAATTACTACTATGGCAATTATCCCAAGCTTTGGTCTGTTTCTCTTCTCTCAGCTTACACTGCGTGATAATAAGAAGTTGGTCCCTGTCACAATAATCAAACAAGGTAAATTTGTATATCTTTTTGATTCTTATGCTCTACAACAGTAACTCAAAATAAAATTTTAAAAGAATTCTGACTGATGTGAATGTCATGAAAGTTTCCTTTTAGAATAGGTGAAATCTTACAAACTATCATATCCTTTGATGAGAAATGCTGTTAAGTAGTTACCCATCTGCATTAATAAAATGAGCTATTACATTGCATTACAAACAATGCCTTAGTTGAGTCACTGAATGGATACCAACCGGTGCTGATTTTTGCTAGTATCCATTCTTTTCCTCTTTCAACTGGGTTCTCCAGGTATGTTGATCTCCCAGCTGTTCATAGCTTCGTAGTCAGGCATAAATGGCAGCAGTACGGATAAGATTCATGCTACAAAAGTTTTTTGTGTGTATCTTCAGCTAAGTCATTGACCGAGACTCCCTTCTCCTTTCCCTGGTCAGTGGAGAGAGATATGTACAGTAGACCTAAACATATTGCCCTTTAGGAATGCGTATTTCTCTCTAGTAGTGAGAGGTAGTACAGTAGTGTAATCTTTGAAATTTAACTACGTACATAGCTGATAGAAAATGAGCTGCAGATTAAAACTTGCTGATAGAAATCATATATTGAAGAATTTTAAGTAAAATAAAGCAAATTGGAGGTAGTTCACAGTTCAGGGATAGGAAAACACTGGAGGGTGGTGTAAACCAAAATGCAGTAATTACCATTACAATATTACTGTACTGGCATTTCCTTCACGTGCATCTTATTTTGAAGACTTGTGAATAGCTGGGGAATGAGATGGCCTGGAACTGGTCCTATATTAACATATAGAATGTCATTTTTCACCAAAGATATCAAACTGATAGGTTACGGGAAAGAGAGGTGGACAGTTAAGAGATGATGTAGAAGAAACACAGTTTGCAGACTCTTAAACTGAATGTAAATAAAGAAAAGATTAGGATGGTATCCTCATCTCCAATTACGAAGTTGAGGGAAGGTTTTCAGAATGCTGAGGCTTGTGTCAGATGTGGGTTTTTTTTCTTGTATTGGTTTGGGGTTTTTTTAATTATTTTCTAATGTCCCTTTGTTGTCTCCACAGTTATTCAAAATCGGACGCAGTCAAAAGCTTTAGATAGTTCTTCTCTGCCAGGAGCAATATTAGGTGACTAAAAGATATTTATATTATTTTTTCCTCATTTTTGGCTGAAAATCAGAACTGTGCAAATGTTTTTAATTTTCTTGGTCTTGATAGTTCTTTCCTTGCATATCAAACGATATTTTGTAGCTGGTTCAGACAGTATTAGTTATGTTTTATGGTGGTATAGATGGCTCAAGGATGATGTAGCCTAAGGGAAATAGAAAAATTTTTTTTTTTGGTCATAGTATTTAAAAGAAAACATTGTCACTGCTTAAGCCACAGAGTTCTTTCATACTTCAAGTAAAGTTCTGTGGCAAAGATCTTAAGACCAGGAGTTGTTCTTTCTGGTATTTTTTTTTTGTTTTAAATACTATGATAAAGTACCATCTACAGACACAAACCTGTACTGATATGTTAGCAGAAAGTGATGTATATTATTACCTTCCTTTCAATTAGAGCTTGATGTGAGATGTCGGGGCATAACTGTGTCCCTCAAGCCATTCAGTTTCATGTTTTCTCTTCTTCTTTGACCTATAAGAATACACAGTATTGGATTAAAACATAAAAATAAGGAAAAGTCTATCATACAGTCCTTAGTTTAGTGAACTACTGGTCTGCCTGAAATAGATAGGAAAGGCTTACCGCATTATGCACCTTGTGACCAATTTACTCCTGGATTCAGGAAGGTGTTTAGTTCTTTACGTATATGGAAATCCTTTATATAACTACATTACTTTTGCCTAAGTTAGCTTTGTGTGAGGTGTTTATGTATGGATGTGAATCAGATACTTACAAACTATGTTTGGTGTTAAGTCTTCCTGGCCCACCAGACAGAATGTCCCAGCATTTGTGATACTGCAGTACTCCAGGGTTGTATGCTGCAGTATTGAATTGTTTTCAGTCATGATGAATTGTAAAAACATTGGTGGTGAAGCACTGGAACAGGTTGCTGAGAGATGTTGTGGATGCCCCAACCCTGGCTGTCTTCAAGGCCAGGCTGGATGAGGCTTTGAGCAACCTGGTCTAGTGGAAGGTGTCCCTGCCCATGGCAGGGGGGTTGGAACTAGATGGTCTTTACGGTCCCTCCCCACCCAAACCATTCTATGATTCTAAAATGGTAGCAATACAGTTGGCGGTGTAAAGGGGAAATGGCACCAAATGGGAATGATAATTCCTGAATAGGAGAACTACCTAATTTCCCAGATACTCCCACTAAACTCCCAGTGGTTCAGTAGTAGTTGCTCACATACCTCTTCTGGAATTAATGACACACATCTTTCTGTGTAGTGCACCTTATTGTTCCAGGTCTCAATGAAACTCAGCAGAAACTTCCTCCTCTCCTGACAATAGATGACATACCTCAAGCATCCAGGAAAAAACTGGGTAAGCAGAAAAGAACTAAGCTTGCATTGTTCATGAGCAGTATCAGAAGAGATAGTAATGGGAGATCATGTATGCAAGCAGAAATTTCCTTTTTTTTCCTCTTTCACCTTCTTTTTTAGCTTGGACTTGGATAGATTCACAGAATTCACTTATTTCAAAACATCTGATTTTCTAAGGTATTTTGCAGCCATTTAAAAGAATGCGCAGTAGGTTTGATCCATAGGAGAAAGGGAAAACAGTCAGATTTATGGTCTTTAAGGGAATTGTTTTGTTTTACTAAGTAACTGACTTTTTTCATAGGCTATACCTTTCAATTTATGTCTTTAAAAATAGAAGTTTGTGTGTACACTTGATAGACCAGATTTTCAATTAATTTTAATTATATGAGCTCTGGCTTGAGATTGTGAGAAATTGTTTCATTAAGAGATTCTTATATATTATCTGTTATTAAATCCATGGAAAAAATGGTCGTCATAGTTTAGAATATTTCAGTACGGCTTTCATGCATATCTTGTGAATAAGCCTGAAAGATTCAATGAGGTTTTTGTTTAAGATCTGTAAACTTGCACATCATCTGTGAATAGCATAACTGTGGAAAATACAACTATGTTTAAAAACCTCAATAATTCCCCCAGTGCAACTTTTCCAGATCCCTTGAGTGGAGTTCTGGAACTGCTGACTTTTGGCTTGGCTAGTATTAATACTTAATTTGAACTCTGAACAACTGGGTCAGATTTTTATTCCTTACTTATTTCTGCTTTGTTTAATTTACTCTGTTGCTCCATTGCTGGCCATGGTACATTCTCAGACAGGCTTGCTTTGCAGTTAGAAAAGAATAGTGCTTGTTCCTGTTAAGACATAGTGTACATGTAAGGGTAGAGTTACACAGTAGAATAATGTTTGAATGTGTTTGGTAATAATATGTTGAACCGAGGCTGAGTTTCTTAAATGTTAGTATCTGGAACTATTTACCAGCATTTGACAGATAAATATTTTTTACATCTGCAGCTACTGAAAATTTAAGTTACGTAGAAAAACAATTTACATTACAGACCATTACTCGTTTTCAATCATAATAATAAAATTAATGACATTAAGTTGATTACTGATATTTTCTTTGAACAGCAATCATAGAAAACAAGTCGTTCATCATTACTAACTTGGTTTTAACATGTATATGATGTGCCAGTTACAAAGGTACCATTAAAACTCAGTAGGCCATGTTCTGACAAATGTCTTTCATACCCTTTACTCTTAGTAAACTATATTTTAAGACCCCAGTATTAGTTTTAGGTTACAGTATCTAGAACTTTCTTTTTTTTTTCCATTTTCTACCAGTAACATTATGTCTTCCTGCACGAAAACAATGTTGTATTTTCAGACAGGTCATAAGTTTCAATACTGTGTGCAGTAAAAGTAGCAGAACGTGGCTGTGAGCAAAAGATGGAGAAAAAGGCAAAGGTAGCTTCACTTGTCCTAGAGATGTCCAACTTCTTCAGTTCACTGAGTGTAGAACTTGGACTTCTAATTTTAAGTGCTCTGATATGTCTAAAATAGATATCTGGTGTAATGCCAATTTGGAGCCAGTCTTCATAGTGAATTACACTAACACCTTTGTGAAAGCAGCCAGGGCAGACAAGTACTGTTTTGTTCTGTTCTGTTTACTACGTGTGCCTTACCAGAGAACATGAAGTACATGGGTGTACACACAAGGGACTACTGGATATCAGAGTGTAAAACAGGGAGAAGTCATTGCTCAGAAAGTAAAATACTCTGGGAAATAATTTAAATGTATAAAGTTGACAGAAAGACATGTGTCCAAATCTATACAGATACCCTTCACTGATGCCTGAGAATCATGTGAGTCTACAATAAAATGCAATAAAGTTTACATTGTAAAGATATGACTAATTAATAATACTGACATACAGCAAGTTAATTCTGTATTATTTATAAAAACAAAAATGATGTATCACAGAATATCATATTTACTGAATTCTCAAAGAATTTTCAGAAAAAAATTCTGCCTGCTTAGTAGAAAACTACCTAGTTTATTATAAAGTAGTACTCCAGAAAAAAATAACTCACAAAATATATTGCCTTATTCTTCAGCTGGGGAAAAAAAACCCAAAAACCCCAAAACCACACACCAAAACAAAACAAAACCAAAAACACACACAAAAGCCAAAAAAACACCAGGTGTATTATTTCCTCATTTTCCCTATATATATTGCTGGAATATCCCTGCAACTGTTGGTATAGAAGGCTGTTGTCATATCACTGTAATTGTTAGGCACAATGTAAAGGAAAATAAGGACATGACTAGTGTGACAATTCCATTTGAAAATTTATTGGACTATTCCTGTATCACACTTAGAACTATATTACATCTCTAAATTTTGAAAAGGATTTCTACTGTTACTACTCGATTGCTAGACAAATGAGAAAGACCGACACTTATTTTGCTTTGTGAAAGTACTGATTCGTAAGGCATGAAATTCCTTGCTGTAAGTTTTATTTTTAAAGAATCTTTTAATGAACAAAACAATACCAAAAATACATGTGTTTAACATAGCTAGACAGGTGCTTGTACTGATTGTGCAGAGGAAGTTCATAGATTCCTAAAGGTATTCAACTTTCCACATTTATCCATGTTAGTTTACTTTGGCAAACTGAAGTGGGACAGAAATAAATCTGTGGTGGAACAGAACAGATACTGCTTTGTAATTACGATGTAATGTCTTTGTCCTTGTAGCTAAGAATGAAACTGGAGCATGGCCTGCTGAATCCAAAACACCAGAAGTTCAAGAAATCTCCCCACAGTCCCTCCCAGGTAATGAAAATTCTATTTTTAGAAACTCTGTGGAATATCTTTGTCAAATATATAAGCTAAAATTAAATCCATCTTTGTGTTGCTTAATGTGCAGGTAAAGGCAGTAGTTGGAAAACAGGAGGGTAATGTGGCTGAATTCGTAGCCATGAGTGGTTGATGAGGATAAAAATCTGAATCCCTTTTTGGAGGAAAGTTTCAGATGCTACAATTGTTAGGCTTATGAATACACTTAGAATTAGAATCATATATTTATGGGCTGCTGGACACCTTGAAAATGTGAAAAATGGCAAAACAGGAGTTTTCTTGTGATGCATCTTGAACTTCTGATTTCCATGAAATACATGAAGAAAATTAGGGATAAGAGCATGATCAAGCAAAATGCATATGTGAGATTAAAATGGAACAGCCACAAGCTCTGTTTCAGGGGTACAGATGATGACAACATGATGTTTCGTTTAAGTTCAGTTTTGAACATTTTAATCTTGACCACACTCTGTGGAATTACTGCTCCTGTTAAAGTAAATGGGAGCTGTTCACATACATGGGAAAGGAATGTAAAAATTGATCCTGGACTGATATTCAAGGTTATGTGGCTGTGAAATGTATATTAAGTTGTATATTTGGAAGACTGAAGTTTTTTATCAACTACTTGAGGCTGAAAAAAATATTGCTTATTTCAAAGGGCATACTCAGATGCTAATTTCTTAAAATGTTCAAAAACATTGAGTGAAATTTTAAAACTCTCAAGATTTACTGTTTTCATTTTTTTAGGAAACAAGTTAGTGCAAGATAAATAGACGATTTTAGCAAGTTGTATGACAAGTAGAGCCCTGTATTTTAACACTTGCAATCTGACGGCGAAAAGATTGTAAAGAATTAAATCGTTCACAGTCAAATGATGAAGAGTGACTTTCCACCCACTCCATTGACCCACATTTTGGAATTGTTTAAGTAGACATATGCCTCTCCAATTTTTGTAGCCTGGATTTTGTCCTATAGCTGAGACTGAAGTCCTGATTCTGCTGTCATTATAGAGGCAATAGTTGGCTTCTGCCAATTCTTTGCTCAAAGGGGAGCAAGGAGGCTTGGATGGTGGCAAGACTTTAAAATGAAAAAAGGAATTTCAGGGAATAATGCAGCAAAGGTTTGCTGTGGTTTAGTTTAGTCATATTTTGTGATCTTGCTGCCATTACTCTATTCCATCTATAAAGTATTTCCTGGCAGCTGAAATGTTGTAGCATGTTATTCCTTTGACATCACACAATCTACACAGATTCTGCCCTTAAATATGACTGCATTTATTTTATCAAAGACACCATACTTTACATCATTAGACCAACTCAGTCTTTAATTAAAACAAGCAAACAAACAAACAAAAACCTCCCAAAGAATATATAGGGAATAAAAGAGATGTAGGATAAAGTAATGCAGCAAAATCAGGTAATAATTGACAACCATATTTTAGACTAAAAAATTAATCATTTTTTTCTCTGAAAATGTTTGCAGAATTCTATTTCCCAATCAGTAGATAAGAGTATTTGTGAAATCCTGGTTTAAACCATCAATTCTTTTCTGCAAAACTTTCATATGGATAGCTCTTTTCTGTTCACCCTACATATTAAGAGGAAAGTAAAGCTGCTCCTTCATGGGAATTTATTATCAAAGGGGGCTCTGAACTTCACAGGTTTAGCATACGTGTAATAAATATATAGGCACAGTTAATTGAGTTTAGCAGTAGGATCTATTTCGTTATATTTCATTCAGACTTCCCTATTTGAAAATCATACTGGATTCTTTGAGTAATTATTTGCTGTGAAAGGCTTAAGGACTGGTGCCAGAAGTGGCAGCAGAACACAGATGTAAAAGGAGCTGTGTGCTGTAGCAACCTTTGTGCCACCAGTCATGCACGAAGGGAAGAAAGGAGTTCCAAGTATTTCAGCAAGTGGATTATCTGAAAGGCTCCCGGGGCTGGGCCGCTCTTGTATTCTACTCAGTCTTTATCAAAGGGTGTGCTTTGTGATGTGATGTGTTTCAATAACTTTTTTTTGCTGTATTTGTTAGCCAGGCATCCCATCACTTTCTTAATTTAGGACTTCCCCTCCCTTGGCACGCAATTCCGTGGAAAGACTGGTTAGTAAGCTCTTTCATGCATTGGTTTTGCCAGGTTTGTTACAATGTTTTCCACTTAGGACTAATCTATTCTTAACACAACAAACCCATATTTTTTTTTTTTTTCATTCATTCTTTAAAAGGCTGCTTAATATATCTCAAACTACCACAACCTCTTCTTCTTGGTTGAATCAAGTGTGAGCCTTTTAATTAACTTCACAGGAAAATTGGAGCTAACCAACAGTTAGAAATATCAGCGCATTTGTCTAAGAGATGAAAGAACTAGTTGGAAAAAAAAAAAGAGACAATTTTTTTCTTTATGTAAGGGATTGTACCAGAAATTTATCAAAGCAGATTTGTGAAATAGAGAAGAGGTTTGAAATTAAAAGTATCACCTGTGAATCCACACTAGGGTTAGTGTTCACCAGGAATAACACATTTGTTGCCATGTTCCACAAGCTCCGTTCCTCCTGTCCTCCATCTGGCCCCTGAAATCTTCCCCTCTGTGAAGGAGTGAGATGATTGTTTGTATCAGAATATCTTTATTCCAGTTCTGGAGGAAAATAGGAATATAAATGAGAGGGTCAAGAGAAGTTAGAGGAAAAATAGTTTAAGAAATGTAACTGCATTCTTTCTGTATTCCATGCTGTAATAGTGAAGTAAAGATAGTAAAACTTACCTTGCTTGGTTGTGTTAACCATTTACTTTGCAGGTAATGTTGAACCAGCACATTAAGCCTAATTTACCTGGTGCCCTGGAAAAGTCAGAGGCATTTGTCTCTTTTTCTCAAATTTACCTTTTAAAGCCTAAACGTTCTGCTTCCTGGTGTTCTTTTGTGGTTTTTTTGTTTTGGTTTGGTTTGTGGGTTTTTTTGTTTGCTTGTTTGGGGTTTTTTTACAAAAATATCTAGTGTTGTTTTACGTCATCCCTACAATGTTCTATGCAAAACAAAGGAGACCCTGGTTTCTTTCATCCCACTTTAAGTATGCTCAGTAGATTATGGAAAAAGCATGGAGAACATGCTGGAAAAAAACAAAAACAAACAAACAAACGAAACTTTTATTAATCTGAATGAATACTAAAGCTTAGAGCTGTATTAATGCTGAACACGAATATTAAAGATCTCTAAATACAAACATGTGCTAAATACTGTGCAGTTTGCTCTATATAAGAAACGAATGCTCTGATCACATTTAAGGCTGAGGCTTTACCATCCTCTGCTCCATATCAATAAGCTTTGTCATTTTATAATCTGAGACTACCAGGTGTACGACTGATGAAATGCTGTGGGACCTCCAGTAAGATGGAACGTACAGAAAGGACCTTGACTTGCCTACTATAGGAACTAAATGTTATGTGAAAGGGCTGGAAGAATATAGCAATGCACTATCTTATTAAAATACAGTCAGCAATTCAATTTAGGTACATTTAATGGCTGTTTAATAAACTGGCCAGTCTTTGCTCTGAAGACATAGAATTAGAAGAATGAATGGAAGTCAAAAGCCTATTATATTATTACTAGAAAATGAAAGAGATAAGGTATTACAGGTGAATCTTTATTATTTTCTTGATAATTTTTATATTAGAAGCACTAAAAAAATCCCGGATAGCAGGAAAAATATTTGTAAAAACACTTTGTAACGTAATGGATCTTGTTTATAGTTATATTATGATGAATTTGGGAGGCTGGAACAGAAGTACACTGTGAGTTTCTGAGCTTAACATTTTTTTTTGTGACATATATTTTCCTTTGCTTATGCAACAAAATAAATCATGTAGACTTCATATCTGAAAACAAAACCAAATATTAATCATGGTGGAGTCGAGCTGCTGCAGAAATTATTCTGGTCTGGGTGCATAAAATGAAGTGGCTTTGGGCAGTGGACAAAGAAAAGTTCAGGGGGTTTCTAAATTAAACAAAGCTTCTTTCTTCTAGCTCAGACTGAGAAAAAACATCGACCTGAGGAATATAAATCAACGCCTAAGCCCGCATTGGTGCAAACTCAAAACATACTGGGTAACTAATTTTGCTGGTTTTTACCTTCTTTGTACTTTAAATGCTTTTCTTATCTCCAGGAGAATTTTTCTAGTACTTGCTGCATCTCCCTTTATATTGACTCCAAAGGAAGTCCTAATTAAAACTTTCTCTCCCTTTGTGTTTCCAGCAACTCAAACATGAAAAGTAAAGCATGATGCATCTAGCTGTGGCTGAACGGTGGCTGTTAGACATAAGATTTTTTGCTAGCAGATTTGACTGGGTGATTAAATTTTATTTTTAACAGTAATCCTTTCTGTCTATGGGATCTGTGTGACTGACATCACATAAAATTTCCATCAGCAAAATTAATCTCAGTGGTAGAACTCAAATAATTACCTCTTTGATTTTATTCTCATGGCAGGTTCATTAGGTAGCATCAACAGTGATGCAAAAGGAAAATTTTATATTGCATGTGACATGATATAATTGCATTTGTCCTGCAGGAAAAAGAGCTCTACAGATATTTTCATAGAAATGTCCCAGACTGAGAGATTTCTGATCTACGTGGTAGTATTGTTAGTTTTGTGATTTGAAGCAATATCTACTTACTTCTTGCATGCAGAATTCTAAATTCTCCAATATTGATTTTGTTGCCAGTATTTTAATCCCCAAACTATGCAAAATTATTAACAAAAATTTAAACCTGGGGGAGGGTGGTGGTTAATTGTTTTGATTTGGTTTTGGTTTATTGTTTGTTTGGGTTTTCTGTGTTTTGGGTTTGTTTTTTTAAACTTTTATTAGATTTTTCTGAAGCACAGATGTAATACATACAGGTTGATGTATGATAAAGGGAAAGATCATCAGAATTTGCAGGACTGAAATACAGATCTTCCCATGAAGAGGACTGCTAATGCTTCTCAATAAGCATTTTTACATAATCTTAATGATTCCTGTTAATGACGTACTATCTCTTTTGTCTTTTTTTCATTTACAGTTGCAAGCAGATTTCCAGAATCAACTGAAGCTAAACCATCAATCTAATTTTCATTCTAACTTTCAATCATTTTGTTTTTAACCATAATCAACCTTGCTTGTTTTCTGCCATGCTTGTATAGATTAAAATAGGAAATATAAACAAGACAGATCACTGCTTGATTTCAACCTAGGTGCTTATGTTGACTGATGGATGTTCATTATCAAATTCCTGTGACTGATGGATCTTTATACTATGATTAGAGAAAAGCTGATTTCACTTGTAATCCACACGCCTTTTTAAGTGTCAAACTTTTTTTTTTTTTCTAGGTTGGAACTACTTTTTTGGTTTTTATTTAATATGATTGTTTTCAGGAGGGAATGGTTTATAAACCAAAATATAGTTCCATACTGTGTCCTGTAATATTCTTAATCAAGTAAAGCCTTGATTATTTCTTTTATCATAGTTTCTAATGAAATACAGCCCCCTCCTTCTGGATCCAGAATCTTTGATGCTCCAAAAAGTCCATTGACAGAACTTGGTAATTACTTTCTTTGTAAATTTGAGTAAACTTCAGTGCAAAATTATCTAGTTCTTTTCTTGTTTCTGTAGCTAGTAGGTTTTAATGTTTCAGCAGCAATAATATCATTCTGTATGTAAAATATGGCAGCCATTAGCTTTTCTTCACAGAATTTGCAAATTTCTTCTTGCAATCACAGTCTGGGTTTGCTCTATTGTAGTGACAGGTTGTTCCAGATTAATGTTGGATTTTACAAAACAAACAAACAAAACCACATGAGGATATATGGGCTAACTTTTATCTATAGAATGATTATATCAATTTATACTTAGATAAGGCCTGTACTCTCAGTTTTGCAATTTTCTTCAAAGTACCCCATAAGCTTTTGAGGCTGACTGTATTTCAGAGTTCAGTCAACATCAGTTCTGTGGGTTTTCTTGTAGTTTCCAAAAACTTGTGTATTTGGTTAAAATAGTGCCATAATTTGTAGATGTTGTCGGGGTTTAAATATGCATAAGTGTTTACTTTCTCCTGGATTCATTAGTTGTTTGGTGATGAACTTCAGGACGCTTTGGAAAGGCCTGATCTTTGAGAAAGTATGTCACTGCTCACATTTCCAAAATAGTTTTACCTGTGTTAGGGTCAAAATGTTGTGCTCAAAATATTCTTATGGGCAAAGTGGAAACACCCTTTTTTTTTTAAGTTATATTTTATATATACACACACAGTTACATGTATGTATATGTGCATAGACATGTATAGACATATGTAGTTACATATATGTATACACATGTTTATGTATATAAAAGCCAAGAATTTACTGGTAGCGTAATGAAGTCTTAAAGTTCTGTCTAATTCAAGAATTCATGTTCCACTTAGGAAAAGCAGCATTTAATTATGTGAGACTGGGCCTAGCCATCAGTTCAGCTGGAGCATCTGTGCTCCCCATGAGGCAATGCTGAAGTCAATGATGTTCTGGGGAGGGGAGGAGGAGCGGATAATACAGAAGATATTTCTCTGCACTCTGCCTCTGCATGCCTTGATCACCTGCTGTCATTAAATGAGCAAAGAAAGCAAAATTTAATCTCTGAAGTTTAAGTGTGTGTGACCTATATTCTGCCCTAGTTCCCCTGAAGACTTTTTTTCCTTATTTTTCTATCTTGATTATACTGGAGGGAGACATCTCCTTTGTTTTGTAAACTTTCTGTGTGGTCGGTATATTTTGAATTCAAACCTTTCTGAAAACATAGCTTCAATGTTCTGATGCCTTTGGGAGATCTCTCATAGTTCTTACTGGATGTAGATGGGTCAATGGAAGTTTTTGCGAAAAGCTGTGAATCATATGGCTTTTGTTGGTATTATTTTCTTCTTTATAAATATAGAATGGAATAGTTCCAGTTGGAAGGGACCTACAATGATCATCTGGTCCAACTGCTAGGTCCAACTACATGAAGATAATAACCTGGGATCATATTTGTTGGTGTGATCACCTAGACTGAAAGTAAATGGGAAAGCAGATCCAGTGTATGAAATAAAAGCCTCTCCATTTTGACTTATATTCATATTGCCTACATTAGAAATGAACCCTACACCTAGCTGCCTGAATCTTTTTCTCAATATCAAGCATTCAGAAAAATCTAATTTTAAAATTCTGTTGTAACTACTTTTAAAAAAAAAACTCATCTTGATAAGGACTAATTAAGAATACAGATGGGAATTTTCTCTTTCAAATATGTCACAACTTAAACAGACATAAGTGACTGGTGCAGATAGGTTTACCGGAAAGAATGGTACCTACTGACTTGTAGACACAGCTGAATAGGATTGCTTTCTTAGAAGCAGGACAGTAGTGCAAAACCCACACATGCTGGAAACCTGTTCATCGTGGCCTTTAGGTAAGAATGCCCAATTCCACCTTGATTCCCTGTTCACATTAAAGCACACTTCAGGTTATCCATGCTTCAGAGTGAAAAAACAATAAGATGTTTGTAACAGTCTTCACTGCAGTGTAACAGATAAGAGATCCTGTTTACTAACTTGCATGATTATTTCACTGAGTTCATTGTGCCACTTTTTTTTTTGTCTTTCCCCATTACACCGTCTGTTAAAGTAGTTACACATAATGTAGTAGTAACCAGTTTATACAGGCCTGGTTGTTGCTGCTTTGCTGTGAAGAAAATCTTCTGAAATCATATGAATTCACCCTGACTAGATCATATATGCCAAAGTTTGAATGGGGTAAAAATTCAGGAGAGAAAAAGGACCAACGTTCAAACCAAGCAAAAACTTGCTAGTTACAGTTAAAATTAGATTTTGAACCATTCTGAGGATAGTGTTTGTATCATACTTTTTTTTTCATGTTTGTTCTTAGCTACTCAGAGTCTGCCTATGAAATCCGTATCTCTGCCTTCTACAGAAACCATAGAGATGGAGATGGGTAATCAGCAGAATAGTTTCATGATTTTTTCCCATTATGTTAGCCTCATGTAGATCTGCAAACGGTAACATTGCTTTAGTGTCTTGGCTACCAACATTCACAGAGAGCTGCTTATTCACCATTCTTGCATCTGTGTAACCACCTGAAAAACATATTTGTTACTGGCTTAAAAACTGCTTAAAGGCCGTGTTGTCCTATCTCAACACAAGCTTATTTCTTTTTGTATAACTGTAGCTCTTATCTCAGAAAATGTAATAAGATAGATTTCCTTGCCGATAAAATTCTTTTGGGCATGAGGAACTCAAATGTCGAGGCCAGCAGACTGTATTGCAAGCCGTCATCTCCTGCTGTCATGGCCCAGTTGTCTCACATCTCACTTTCAGGCCATCTGCCTTCTTGCTTTGCTTTGCATTAGCATCATCTGGAATTGCACAGCCTTCACTAAGCTATATGATGCTAATCGATTGTCACAGGCCTCAGTATTTTAAACTCAGATTCTATTTTCAGCTTTTAAGGAAGCACAACCTGTTTCTTCAGGATCAAAACCATCTCGTACGACAGAATTGCAACCAACCAGACCTGGTAATGATTTCTCATAAGATTAATCCTCTTGACAAGAATTTTCAGAGGAGGCACAGTGCCTCTCTCATTAAACAGTTTGTCCAGTTTGACATAAATGAAGAATAACTGCAGGTATGAAAGTGCTGTATCAAATAGCAAGCTTCTTTATGACATTTTGTATGAAATACCAAACTAGTAGTTTGGAGCTTTTTCCCTATTTGGCTACAGCATGTAATTCTTAGTTTTAAGATTAAATTGGGCTTACAGTAAATACTACATTTAAACAGGCATCTCCAACGCCCGCGTTTCGCAAGTGGAATAACCTGATTTGCTGAAGTACTCAGAGTCCTAAGAAATTAATGGAAACTGTAGAAATCCCAACACCTTCTGAAAATGTAACTCTTCCTTTAGCCTTTCTGTATAAACATAGACATAAGTCTAAGTGTCCCGATTCCAGAACTGGCACTATAAAACATGGCATTGAAGATTCAGACACTGGCTAGTTGGTCCTTAGAAAGTTCCCATGATATGTTTCTCCTATTTTATAGGAGAGTTCATAAGAGCTAGTTATTTACTTAGGGCCATGGACAGTTATTCGAAATAAAAAAAAAAAAAAAGAAAGATAATAAGATGAGAGCCAGCTGGAAAGATTTCTCTTCATTAGCATTCCAGTAGTGTAAAGCCTGATGCATATGTTTTTGGAAGAAATTAATTTTTGAAGGAAATCCATTACCAAAGGGGAGATTGATTGCAACTGTCAACCATTCACATGTCTGACAAAAGAGAGTTTATATGTTTCTTTTGGTACAGTTCCTCCTTTGTCATCCTTTTTATTTCTCCAGTTTTAGCATCAGGATATGCTCCTTCTTGATCCTTGGAATTCTAGACAAAAAATTCCATGGAGTCCCAGTTTGCTAATTTTGATTCATAATTTGTTCTCCTGTCCTGAGCAACGTTGTATTTCTCCTTTTTAATGCTATAGTTCAACTCCCTTTTGTGCAATTCTGCTAACAGTTTGGTCTTTAGTTGCATTATGTGTCTCTGGATTAATGCCTGGTTTGGAACTTGCTTTCAAGACATACTTAATTGATTATTGTACATGTCAGAGTCTACTTTTCTGCGGAACATAATGTGTTAAAGTTACCTAGAAGTTTCTTCAGCTCATAAGAGTATGATGCTGTTGCATGATGGCTCTTGTCACTTCAAAAAAATACAGCATTATTTTTGTTTTTATTTTCCAGCTTCACATGACTTTCTTCATGTTACTTCTACTCCTCAAACTTTTACAGCTTCAGAAATACCAGACACTGGTAAAACATAGCAATATTATTTCAGAAGCATACTCTTTTTTTTTGTGCTGGAAAGTGTATTACTACTTCAATGTTGATGATTTCAGACAAGTATCCCATGCTGCTTGCGCTGGATGTTGCCCTACTCTCTTACAATAAGAAAGTAAATACATCTCAGGGCAGACCTTTTTAACTAATGTGTACTTTGGGCTACAGCTTTGGAGATAGGTGGTTGTTTTGCCTGTAGAACCATAGAACCATAGAATGGTTTGGGTTGGAAGAGACATTAAAGCCCATCCAGTTCCAACCCCCCTGCCATGGGCAGGGACACCTTCCACTAGACCAGGTTGCTCAAAGCCTCATCCAGCCTGGCCTTGAAGACAGCCAAGGAGGGGGTATGTAGCCTTTAATATGTGAGGATGTTTAAGATTTTTAAGCATTACTGGAACATGAACAACGATGGGGAAGGAGTAGGAGGAGGTGGAGAAGAAAGGAAAGCAGTTATTTGCCCAAAACTTTATTCTGGGTAGTTCAGCTGTAGTTTATTAAGTTCTCAGCTGCATTACCTACTGATTCTTGGCATCCCAGTACAGTTCTCAGGTGTTCAGTTTTGCTGCACTGTTCTGTAAAGCATCCTACTCACAGGCAATGATTTTAAATCGTTAGTTCATTCTGTTATACGGGATACCTGGGACAAAATCTGACTGAAAAAAACTTGGCTGGAATTGGAAAACTGCACAGAGCTAAGTGACTTAATGAAGTGGTACTGAGAGACTTTAATCTTCTGAAACCACAATTTTTCCTAAATTTTCTCAAGAATTCTTAACTTCATGGAAAGATGTGGTGTAAGTTGTAGAGCTGGTTTTTTCAGGTGCTTTTTTTAAGGCAAGTGCATGTAAAACTGTACATACATTGTTTTTCAAACTTTTTGTGAACATTTGCACACATGGGAAAACTAGAATAGCATCCTCAGCTAAGTAGTTAGTGAGGGTATTTAAAATACTTAGAAAAAGATTAATTTTCTTTAAAGATAAATAAATAATAATAAAAAATAATACTCTGCAGAGCAGTGGAAGGTAAAACTTCCCTCCCACAGATGTTTCTTCTTCATTTACTGATATGAAGTTATTTCTCAGGTATATTTACTTCTTTTTCTTTCCCTGCAGCTAGAGGTACTACTGAGTTGGAATTATCCATGACCATAATTACTACCAAACCTCAGTTGTTAGAAACAGCACTGGGTAATATTTATAAGATGACTTTATTTACTTCTAAAGAACTTCATTTTGTTTGTATCCCTGCTGCTATTTTTGGAAGCTTTGTGTTTCTTTATTTGTCACCATCCCAGTAATTCATACCACTTATTGTTGCCATTAATTAGATTCTCATCTGTAATCATCATTCATCTTTGTAAATGGGGGATCAGGGGCATCGAGGTGGGTTCCCTTTAGCTGGTTGGGTTTGTTTTTCTTATTATTGCAGTTCCCAGCTGTGGACCTGCCTTTCTCAGTTTTGATTTGATTTTTATTTTTCTTGTGCTGAGAGAACTTAACTGTGAGAGCAAATTAAGACCTCAAAATATATTTCTGTGTAAAGGTTTCTGCGAGAAAGATTTTTTTACTAGCTTTATATTGGCTTCTCACTGACTGTTTTCTGGATCAAGAGTTGTTTCCTTACTACCTTCAATTCTTAATGTGCTAAGATTAATAGCCATAAGAGTTCTCATTAGTATGAATAATTAGGTCACATGGCTTCCACATTGACTTCCATTCCAGCCTAGCAGTTTGGGACACATAATGCCTAGCTGATTTGCCAGCAAATTTCCCTGTGCTTCCTTTTTAACAATGCAACACTTGTCTGCTGAGTCCTGTGCTAACCGAAGTAGCCCTGAGGCAATTAAGCCTTTTAACACAAGATTATCTTTTCAGATTTAGGTGAAAGGAAGCCTCTTTCTCCAAGATCCACAACATCTGGGATGGCAGAAATGCCACCAATCTCAGCTGGTAATGATGTCTCTCTTCACTGTAGTTCTCCTGATGTCTAAGCAGTCTCTCAAAAGACACAGCAATGCTTTGCTAAATGGAGGGTTTATTCTGACTTTGTGTAATAGTGTAAATGGAGAGAGAGGGAGAGAGAAACCAGTTATATCTGCTGCACTGTTGAGAAATCTGGAATGAAATGTGGGAATTATAAGATTTTTTTCTTAAAATTTTTCTTATGTTTGTAAATGATTACCTACATTGTCCTGTGGGGTTGTCATCCTTTTTTTTTTTTTTTTTTGGTGAAGAATTGTATATATATGGAGGCCTGTTATTTGGAATGCTTAAATAAGTACTAACATGTCAGATTTGGTCCTCCTGTACATTGGATGCAAAAGCTTTTTCTCCATGGAAAAAGCTTTAGCTGCTGTTCTTAACAATACCCCATGAGTTTTTAACCATGGGAAAATGCCTGTTACTGATTTGGTTAATGAGTCATTGAACGTTGCTAGAAAAAGTTCACGCAAAAAGCATCTGAAGACAGGGTTTTCATTTTCCGAAGGTTGGGAAAAAATCTCAGAGAAATCACTAGGCACCATTTCCTTCTTACCACCACCTTCATCTTTGTCCATGTTTGAAAACTGTCACCAACAGTCTTGCCTCCCTTGTATTTGGAGTCAAGACCATAGGGAAGCAAAGATGTGCAGTGCAAATGAGTAGACATAGACTAGATTTTACACTGGTGTATGCACTAGGTTGTGCATTTTCTTGGTGCAAATTTAGGACAACAGAGTATGAGGAAGTCACTTTAGTGAAGTTACTTATTCTTCAGTGGATGGGAGGATGGACCGTACAAGTTTAAGTGGTTGAAAGATGAGCTAGGATTCTGCAGCAAAATTGCTTTTGGTCACTTGTTTGCACACATTTCTCTGCAGAGCCACTGTACTTTATTAATGCAAGGGACTGAGATTTCTGACCCAGAGAATGAAGGATTTGGTTGATTTGAGGGAAAACTGAAATCAGATCTTGAATTCTGAATACAGAGATGAGTCTCTTGGCTCCTGTGTTCAGTCTGCAAAGACTTTGTTTAGACACCTTTAAGGAAATATAAGGAGTTCTTTGGTGAGGTACTCATTTAACCATTTTTCTGTTAATGGAGAGCCATTTAGCTGCTGAGTTTCTAGAGTATTTTATTGCAACCACAGCAAGGAGGTTGACTGCTGATTGGGTGACTGAGTCAGGAGATCGTACCAGGAGAAGGGATGCATTATTCTAAATGCAGAGATCTGGGGTGCTGTGAACCCATGCTGCTTGTACTGCTGTGGCAAGACTGTGTGGGTACCTCTCTCAAGATCATTTCCATGTCTGACTGTAGCAAGCCAGAGACCGGACCTGGGATCCGCCTCGTCTGCTTCACTGGAAACCACAAGGACGGTGCTGGGTAAATAACCAGTGATTCCCTTCTGATCTGGCAATTCTTTCCTCTGCAGCCATGAGCCTGTTCGGACGTTCTGATGTCTTGAAAAGTGTGTCCATGATGTAGTTGATCCCTTATGGCTCCTTACTAGAAATTGCTGCATTTGTAAGCTTTCTGCTGCCTTTTGGGGAGTGATGCTGTGACGTGGACACCTGC
>NW_010237592.1:20907-25937 GCF_000690775.1 Eurypyga helias | reverse complement strand
GGGACGAACTGCCCCGGCGGGACGAGGCGTCTGGGTAGTTAATTGGTTTCCAAACGGAGTGCCGTCTCCTTCGTGAGCGCGCCGAGCGTGCATTTCGGTTTGTGCCTCTGTCGCTCCTTGTTCCCTTCGCACCTTCCGCGCTTCTGCCGACGGCGCTGAGGCGGTGTCAGCCCGGCTCCCGTCCGTACAGCGCTGTGCCTGGTGCGGAGCAGGAGGACATACGTTTTGACTGGGATGCGCCTGTCGCTTCATATTCCTCTTCCAGATAGGGCTGCAAAGGGATCTGCCGATTTTAGGATGGGAACGTGATGTGGCAGAGCTGGTACGGAATTAGGGGGAAGGAGGGGAAGAACAAGTTGCTACCGCAGTGTGTAGGTTTTGCAGTGATCACTCTGGAGCCGGGTTGGCGTTAGGACTGTGGTTTTTTTCTTTCTCTCTTTACGAGGAAGAGAAGCAAAATACAGTCAGTTTAATAGCGATGGTAGGGCCAAATGAAAGAGTTCCCCCGAAAACAAACAGGGAAAGAAAAAAACCCAACAGTCAGTTGTGGGTCACCCCTAAGAAGGGGCTGAGCGTAGGAAAGAAAGGAGGGGGACGTGGGTTTGTGCTGCCGGTGCTGAGGGAAGCGCAGGGGGTCCCAGTTCTGTTAGTGCCTTCAGCCCCCCAAGTGCAGAGTGCGTGTGTGTTTCCAGGGGGCCAGTAGGGATGAGATCTGGGCTGAGAGTATCCTCCCGGTGAAACGGGAGAGAACATTTCACCGGTGACAGAATACTTGTAAAAAAGCCCTGACTCTTTCATTTAAATTGTTGAATGACCAACGGTCGTTTAGAGAGACTTTGCAGATTTTGGGTCATTTACAAAACGTCAGTTACAGTGAAATTACATAGATGTATTTTACCATGCAGTAACTTACATTGCATTAGTGTGATGTTCTTATCGAGAAATGTATCGAAATAATTTCCTTACAGTCATAACCTGACATGTATTTAAAGATATGCTTTTTTAAAAACTGGGAAACTGATTTTTCTGGAATAGGAGAGAGGAGAGTCTTGGAAGGCAGAACTGGATAGAAAGAAGTGGATGCAGTTGGGCTTTTTTTGTTCTTTCTCTGATCTTTTTTTGCATTCATTGTATAAGCCAAAGTTTATAAAAGCTGTTTTGAACAGCTCCACTTTTATTAATAAAAACTACCGAGGAGGGTGGGTTCTGTGCTGTGTCATACAAATAGAGAAGGAAAAAAGATGGTTATTGCCCCAGACAGCATAGGGTCTGTAAGGAGAGAGCCTAAGATAATAGGAGATGGATACAGACAGATGGTGAGTGAAGGAAAAGAATGAGGTGCTCTTGGTCAGCCTGATGGATTTTGGCCAGCCACCGCACAGCAATACCCCGACTGTTGGCAATTTGTCCAAGCATCGTGACAACAGAGAGCTTTAAGGGGGAGGTGAGAATGAAGTTGTGAGTGTTGACTGTGAGATGCTGTATGGGTCACAGCATGAACGTGTCTAAATTTTAAGCAAGTGGGGAACGGAGGACATGAGCCAGGCTCATGGTTCTGACCATGGAATTGGCTGAGGGACTGTAGAGTGTAATTGTTGTAGAGAGGAGGTCTGGCATGAGGGAGTGCTGCATTTAGTGATGTGCGTGTCCTAGTAACAGATCCATCAGAGAACCCACCTCACCTTCATGGTACCAGAGCTACATAAACTCTTGCACAGCATCTCTGTACAAAGCTGATTTTTGCTTGTCTGGAAGAGTGGGCATAGACAAATGGGTATAACTATTGGTTAGTTGGATATTGGTGATTTTTCTTCCAATAATAATTACTATTCCTGAGCTATTATGTCCAATTAAGTTCAAATTACAGTCAAAACCAGTAGCCTTGGGTTTTGTGGTGAAGATGCGCTTGTGATCACTTGGAAGCATGTGGAAGAGTAATCGTTCGGAAAGTCATGTCGTGAAGATGGACTAATTCTACTGTAATCCCTTGGTGTTTCATTGTTGACCGAATTGTTGTTTTGTTGTGGATACTGTGGAGATCTAGAGGAGGCTCAGACTGTGACTGAGATCTGAACGTGGTCTGCAGGAGGACAGGCAGTGTGGTGATGGGGGCGTTGAAGGCAGTACACTGGCCTGTATTTGTCAGTAGAGGAATTGCTCCCTTTTCTTTTCGTGCCAGTTGGTGCTTTGAAGTTTTGTTGTTGGGTACAAAAATTCTTGCAGAAGTTGGTGGAGGCTTAGGTCAGTTCAGTAGAGATTTGGAAGTTCAGTGCTAAGGGGAATGTTTTTTCTCTCTCCCTCTGGTATCATCATGACAGCACCTTCGAAATAATCGAACATGTAATCTCTACATGTGGAAATGCTAGTACATAGTAGTAGAGTTGTGGCAATTGCAACTCATTTGACTTCTGCTTATGAAATGAATAATCCATTTTTAAAAATGTTGGCAGTGTTTATTCAAGTGGTGATTGATACTTGGTGAGCTCAATTACTTTAGCAACAGGGAACGTTACATAAATTGTTACCCTTCCCTTGAGTGTGTGGTACAGTACCATATCAGAGCGCATCAGCTTAAAATGTTGTGGAAAATGACAGGAAATACAGCATATATATAATAAATCACCCTGCATCAGTGAAAGACAAAAAGCTACTCTTCAGGGAAAAAAATTTTTTTTCATTCATTGCTCTTCACCAAGTCAGTCTTCCAGCCAGTCTCTTACCCAGTAAGGTGATATATTTTTTTTATGAGACACTACTCTGTTAAATAGGAAAATAAATTGATAGACAAAAAAATTTAAAGTATAATATCAATTTGCATACTGCAGTAGTTAGTTTAATAAATTTTCTGTGATTATGATTCTTCTTTAAATAATAGTTCTGTTTTAAGCATAAATACATAAACTGCTCTTTTTAATCTGCTTGTGTTACTACAGAAATCAAATAACTTTTCTTGCCAAAAAGGTCCTATTCAACTAATAGCTTGGAAAAATCATACAGTTATCTTCCCATTCCCTTTAAGAAATATGCATTTTTGTTTAGGAGAATGTTTTTTATAGTATCTGACACAATGTCAGTGACAGGTTAAATTTCATCCTGTTTGTTCAGCGCTTGATGTACTGGTGTCCTCTGTTCAGTCTCAGTTTAAACTGCACAACAAAGCAATTCTATAAAATTTGATTATCTGATGTACTTGGTATTATAAAAAGACACATTTGTGATCTGCATTGATTTATCTGGGTTTTTATAAAAAGCAGGTTATAGTTGTACTGGATAGTGTTGCATGTTTACAAAATTTTCATATTCCTGCCTTACTTTTGATCAGGAGTATCTTAAAGAGAATTTTTAGTTATGATGGTGTAAGTAACAAAACCAAGCAAAACGGAGATTTGAACATCTTGTTACTGGTATAGTAACATAAATTCCACCACTGTCTTGGCCTGTCCAGTTTCGTTTCTTTGAGCTTGCCCCTGTAACTCTGCTTTGGAATAATCTTTTGTTTCTCGTGATCGCTGCTCTTTTAATAAATCAGCTTTTCATTTTGTGCAGTGCATGGAGCTTTCTAGGGTAGCTGAATGCTTTTGTCTGTTAACTCGTTGTTGGAAGGGTCAGAAAAAATAACCAGATGGAGGTCTATCAGCCAGTAAGTATCTAGGAGGAACAGATTTGGGGTGGCGTGAAGTCCCACCACCAAAGTTAGCATGCACAAGTGAGTGAAAAGCCAGGCCTGTGTGCCCCGCTCAACTTTCAAAAGGAGCGTAGGATTTGTGTGCTGTGTTGCCCAGATTCTTCTAAAAGTCTCTTTTTCTTAGCTTTACAAGATTATTGTGCTTTGCCTGTTAGGTCTAGAGACTGAAAAGGAAGAGTGAGCTTCTGATTTTCCTCTCTCCGTAGTCTGGAGGTTGCCACGACTGCATCACATTTTATAGACAGAAACAACTTTCTGGTGTGAGAGGAAGGATGGGGAGGGGGATTTTATTCCTGTTCTCAATGTTGCACTCTTCTAGTTATTAGAAGTACCTGCTTTCAAACCCTGCCGATAGCTTTATTTAAATAGACATAGAGGTCAAAACTACTTGTTTCTCAGTAATTTTACTACAACCAATAGAGCAGTGAGTTTCATAGTTGTTTTCCACATATGTGTTAATTTTACTTAGACCTTCTAAGCAAAACCAATTAGCTGTAGATTTGGAAGCATCTTCCAGTAGGTTTGACAAGAGAATAAGGCACCTGTTAGCATACTAGTTTTAGATGACAGAAATGGTGGTCAGTCCTCAGAAACAAGAGGACTGTTGTTTTCAACTTTTCTGTTCCTTGAACGTGGTTCTTTTACAGTCCAGCTTCAGTGAAGAGGTGATTAAACTTAGCATTGATGGAATGCTGGTTCTGCAGGCATGAAAGTGGAGGTTGATTAGTTCCAGCGAATATTAGTCCAGAACTTCAGGAAGATGCTGACAAGTTGAAACTCTTTAAAAAAACACGAGGGAACTAGTAAACCAGTGGTAATGGATATATGGACAATATGTGGTAGTACCTTACTCTGAAGTGCAATGAATAATACATAGATTTGGCTATGGTAAGACTTCATAAAACCCATGTGATTTGGAACTGAAGTGGTATGCAGAGGTGGGTTAACCCTTACTGTCTGCCAGGGGCCCATCAAGCAGACCTCGCTCTCCATCCCCAGGAGAACAGCAGGAGAAAGGAAGAAAAAGACCAACTTGTGGGTTGAGACAAGGACAGGGAGACAGCTCACCGATTACCATCATGGGGAAAGCGGACTCGACTTGAGGAATATTAATTTAATTTATTGCCAATTAGAAATAGAGTAGGATAGTGAGAAACAAAACTAAAACCCCTTCCCCTCACCCCTCCCTTCTTCCCAGGCTCAACTTAACTCCTTCATTCCCAACTCTTCTACCTCCTCCTCGCAAGTGGTGCAGGGAGGTGGGGAATGGGTTGCAGTCAGTTCACATCACTGTCTCTGCTGCTTCTTCCTCCTCACGCCCTTCCCTTGCTCCACCACGCGGTCC
>NW_010237592.1:19659-20742 GCF_000690775.1 Eurypyga helias | reverse complement strand
CCAGCGTGGGGTCCCTCCCACAGCATACACTCCTTCAAAAACTGCTCCAAAATGTGTCCTTCGCACAGGCTGCGGTTCTTCAAGAACTGGTTCTGTGTGGGTCCTTCCTAATGGGCTACACTCCTGCAGGAGCAGACTGCTCCAGCATGGGGCTTCCGTGGGCCATAGTTCCTGCTGGAAAACCTGCTCCTGCATGGACTCCTCTGCGTAGGCCGCACCTTCTGCCAGGACCTTGCTCTGGTGTGGCTCTCCAAGGGCTTGCAGCTTCTTTCAGGGCACATCCCCCTACTCTGGTGTGGGGTCCTCCCTGGGCTGCAGGTGGGTCTGTGCTCTCCTGTGACCCTCCATGGTTGCAGGGTACAGGCGGCATCACCGTGTTCTGCACCATGGGCTGCCAAGGAATCCCTGCTCTGGCACCTGGAGCACCTCCTCTCCCTCCTTCTCCACTGACCTTGGTGTCTGCAGGGTTGTTTCTTTCACGTTCTTCTCGCTCCTCTCTCACAGCTGCTTCACGGTGTATTTTACCCTTCCTTAAATGCGTTATCACAGAGGCGCCTCCAGCATCGCTGTTGGGCTCGGCCTTGGCCAGCGGTGGGTCTGTTACCGCGCAGGCTGGAACTGGCTCTGCTGACCTGATGGCTTCTCACAGAGCCATTCCTTCAGCCACGCCGCTACCAAAACCTTGCCCTGTAAACCCCATACGTATGCCTGAGGGGGTATTCCTTAAGTCTGTTCCGTTTGTGTTGTGTTTGCCGTTATCACTAATTCCCTGGGCTCGGCCTTGGCCAGCGGTGGGTCTGTTACCGCGCAGGCTGGAACTGGCTCTGCTGACCTGATGGCTTCTCACAGAGCCATTCCTTCAGCCACGCCGCTACCAAAACCTTGCCCTGTAAACCCCATACGTATGCCTGAGGGGGTATTCCTTAAGTCTGTTCCGTTTGTGTTGTGTTTGCCGTTATCACTAATTCCCACCAGTTAAGGGGGAACTAAGCTTAGTAAGTAGACTGTTGGTGGCCACTGTTGTTTTGATTTCAACAAGTGATGCTTTCTGCAGATGTGGGGAAGCTGGCTAAGGGAACGGGG
>NW_010237592.1:0-19452 GCF_000690775.1 Eurypyga helias | reverse complement strand
CCTGTTGGGCTCGGCCTTGGCCGGCGGTGGGTCTGTTACCACGCAGGCTGGAACTGGCTCTGCTGACCTGATGGCTTCTCACAGAGCCATTCCTTCAGCCACGCCGCTACCAAAACCTTGCCCTGTAAACCCCATACGTATGCCTGAGGGGGTATTCCTTAAGTCTGTTCCGTTTGTGTTGTGTTTGCCGTTATCACTAATTCCCACCAGTTAAGGGGGAACTAAGCTTAACGATTAGTAGACTGTTGGTGGCCACTGTTGTTTTGATTTCAACAAGTGATGCTTTCTGCAGATGTGGGGAAGCTGGCTAAGGGAAAGGGTCTCCCCTCTGGTGCACTGCTCTTCAGCCTGCAGATCGTTTCACAAGCCTCTCTTCTCCATGTTCCCTTAAGGTGAAGGTGGAACTGACTGGATGGTGCACTCTGGTGCTGCTACCAACCAGGGTTGGTTCCATTGTTGGGGTTCTTTACTTTTCCTTTCCTCCTTCACTTTCACTTACTGTATCACCAAGTTGCTAAGCTTTAAGGGCCTGATAATGTGATGGAAGGCTGGCAGATATTGTTGCTTGAAGGAGAGTTAGCTAGCCTCCCTTGCATTATCAGGATATATAAAACGAATGATTTTCTGAAATGGCACCAAATGTTTTCCACATTTATGACAAAATAGAAAAAAGTACTTGAAGGATTTTGTTTATATGTGTTTGATTGTAATTTTCTGAAATAAAATTCCACGGGAGTGGTTGAGTCACAATATATGGCTGTTGGAGTTATAGCTGTATGAAATGGTAGCACAAGTTGTTGCGTGTCGCTGTAACCAAGGTTTACAGTGAGCTTGTTAGTTTGGTAAGTTTAGTGAAGAGGATCTAGGTATAGGAGCATCTTTAGGTATAGGAGTGTCTTGCCTGTTTCCTTTTAAGTGAGTCGGTGTAGCTGGTAATGTTGGTGAAGTATTTATCATTCAACCAATGCACTTTTCCTTTGCATCAGCTGTGCAGTGTTTTGCCAGGAAAACTGATTTGATGCGTTTAATAATGTCACAAGTTGGGCCAGGAGTTCAGGAAGAGTAGGATTGATTCTCTATTGAGTGGATGTGGAAATAGCATGAGTCATTTTATTAGTGGTAGTGGGAGTTGCTGGTAGTAATACCGTATGTATAGGTGTGAAAATAAAACCTGTAAGCGTGCGAGTTGCTAATATAAAGTAAGTGTTGCAAGCCAAAATGTTAGTTACAAGTGGCATTTTGGTTGTTCCCTCCTATAATTTATTTTCAGATTGTGGTTACTGAATAATATTGATCAAGAATTGTAATTCAGAGTAGCCAGCTTCTGCATCCTAAAGTTAATAACCTGTCTAAAATTTATTGTCTGCTGCTCATGTTTTACTTGCGTTTGCAGTCATTAATCTCTGTGGCTTAGTGCTGTAGGTTTTAAGGCAGGAAGTGGTGCACCGCTGTGGTACACCATGGAAGACAGGAGCTTCTCCAGTCACTGCCTTAACCAACTGAAATCTGCTCTCTTATGTTCAGCAGAATATTTTATTGGAGAAGAAAGCATTGATATAAGTGCCGTGTTTTGCAGCAGATTTTCAGTGGAGTCTGTGTCTAGAGCCTGCTGGCCCATTTTTCTTGCACTTTGTTTTCAAATATTAGGTTTTCACACTTAAATGTGCATGTGAATTTAACCTCTTGCATAGTAATCAAAAGTTCTGTCCATTTTTTTGGATACCCGTACCTGGAACTTTAGTTATTGGGCTACTAATACTTTATGAAGCAAAACTGCATGTCAGTAGGTGAGGCATGTAATCACAGGACACTGAATTTAGGTGCATTTCCTCTTTTCAGGGTTCTCACAGGTTAGGTTGGCAATTTTTTCTGGAAGTGAACGAACTGATATCTTCTTGCAAATGAGCTATGCCTATTTCAGTGAGAAATCCAAATTTTTTGGTTCCTAGGTGCAGTGAACAGTTACTGTCAAATTTACAGTGATACGCTCTGAAGTGTGGACTCTCTATAAGCTGCTTGCTTTCCCTGTAGCTTATTTCCCAGTAGATGTCATTGTAATATCTATTCTTAATGGTCTCTCAGTTTGAAATATAAGTGCTTGTTTTATTATTACTGGCTTAGTGTTACTGTGGTGAAGTTGTTTTATGGTCAGTGGATTGCAGGGTGAGGAACGAATACTACTTGGTTTGAGGCTTTGGTAGCCTGCATGCGCTGGTTAAACACATAGCCAAAGCTAGCTTTGTGCTGAACTCAGAAATTTAGTATTTTTTCTTAACAACTCTTCTAGGTAAATGTGGATGTTTTTACTAGGGTGTTTTGTAGCTTGGTTGTGAATTTACTGCTGTAATATATGAAATCTGTCAAAATTATTGGGAATAACTCATATTTTTGAGCTAGCTGCTGTTTTGTCAAAGTTGATTTATACTATAGATCGTATCAGGTTTTTTAAACTCGTAGAAGATCAGGTCATGGCTATTCAGTTGCTATTTCAGCTGGTATTAGTAACAGATTTTAGGGAACCCTAAGATGCCTTTGTTTGAAGATGTTTATTTCAACCCATGTGCCGTCATTAACAAAATTATTTTAATTCTTTTCAGTTTTCATACACAGACAAATAGCTAAGCTTCAGAAGAACTGTTTCATCTATTGTGAACTGCTGTTTTTAAATGTTTTTGTGACTATCTGTCGTATTATGAATTCTCTTGGAAATGAATGATAAAACAAGCTGACAATCCTGATTTTTGACGTTTTATGGTAAAAGTTTTATGGACAAATTATTGGGAGGTTGATAAACATCATTTGAAAGCAGATACTAATTTCTGTACTTCTTTTTGGTGAATATTTTTGGTAAAGGATTAGGATAAACCTTGCAAGAATTCTGTGAGGTTTTGTTTTTGCTGTTAATATAAATAGGTTCACTGGGTTCACGGAAGGAGAAGAAAGTGTTTTAAATTTGGATTTTAGAGTTGAAGGAAATCTTTCTATCATAGCTATATAGAATAAAAATAGAGATTTTTTTGAGTGGGAGTTTTGAAAAACATATTTACTTGTTGGTCAGTGTTAAATATGTGGTTTCACTGATGGGATGGAGGGTTTCAGAAGACTGCCCCAGTGTTTGCAGCAGGGGAGGGCAGATAGCAATTTTCTCGTTGCCCGGTGCTTTAGCAGCTGCGTGGCTCTGGCAGTGGCTCTAAATTTTGTGCTGGGTGCAGGTACACCAGGAGGCATTCAGACTGAGATTTATGAAGGCCTGTCCTTGTAGGCTTGTCCAGTGTTGAGATTGAAAGGGCTGCCTGCTGGACCATCCAAGAAAGACAGGTTTTGTAGATTGGAAAACTTGCATTTAATATTGGTGTGTAATTTTTTCCTGTTACCCATCTGGAAACCTTTGGAATGTAAGGTGTCTAGAAATGAAAGCAGTGCCTGACGAAAGCTGCAAATATTAGTCTTTGCTGCTGTGTAGTGGCAAGGTTGCTGAGCAATCTTTCTGCTTCTAGTTCTGCCTATATCCTTGTCCTGTGTCTGGTCCTTATCTGAGCATTTTTGAGCCAGATCAGGTAGCTATACCAACAGAAAACTAACCAGGGTAAGAAAAGCATTGTTGTCTTTGCTCAGTTGATGTTGGGAATGTGAAGCAAGGGAAGAGCAGGGAATAAAGTAGGGAAGGAATGGGACCATGCCTGCTGAGGGCAGTGAGCGTTATAAGGTAAGGGAGAGGTTCCTCAAGATATCAGACATCAAACTTGATTATTTCAGGCTTTTGTGCAGCAGGAGTGCTTCTCTTTGGGCCTGAAGGTTAGTATTGAAAATGTCAGGTGTTGTTTCTGTCCCCCTGTAGTGAAAACTGTGAAACATGCAAGGGTCACGACAGATAACCTTCAGTAACATATGACTTCTGAAAGCAGAATTAGTGCTTGTCTTTCTGTATAGTCTGTCTCATAGGACAGTTGAAGTCTGTTCTTGATACTGCCGTTCTTAGGGGACAGGGGCATATAAACATAACTGAAGTAGTAGTTTTGAGTCTGATCTCTCTTGAAAGAAAATTCTAGTCTGTTAAACAAACAAAATATACAAAGTCATCTATTACTGAGTAGTCAAGTATGATTAGGCTGAGGTGGATGACAGATGTCAGAAATGTTGAAAAATGCCTATATGAGCAGAACCTTGAAAAAGGGACTGTTATTTTTGACAGAAAGATAATGAATTATAAGAACATGCAGAGAAAGTTGGAAGAGTATGAACTATGTACACTTGTTTTCCAGTTTTCTTGAGTCAAGTACATGGATACTAAATTTAGTTTGATAAGTAATGCCACTTAACATAATCTGTGGAATTATTGCTATGAGTTAAGGCTCAGGGTTTAGTGGTATTCTAAAAAAGGCTAAACATTTTAAATAAATAATGAGAATATAATCAGTTCTGTCATTTTCTTTCATATGTTTCTGCCTTGCATTTGTTCTGAATTTGTCCATGTTGGAGTTTGATGGCAGTTATATGAAGGGTTTTGTATTGCACTGTAATCCATTTCACTGGATTATTGGGGATATTTCATATCATATTTTCTGTATCCTGAACACCATATATCCTGTATTCTTTGAAACACTTATTGCACAGAATTGGTGTTGGCTTGCCTGTCCAAGGAGAGGGAATTAATATGTCAAGTTGCTTGTGTCAATTAAGTAAGATCTAGATAAATTTCATTTGTGGGAAAGAGACTAAAGATTTTTGTGCAGTGGAGTATATATGTGAGTGCTGAAATGGTGCTAGTGAATTAATTGGGTTTTCCCACCGTGGCTATTAACTAGAGAACTGGGAGTGAATGCAGTTGTAGAGAAGCATAAAGCTGTGACATTACATTTATTTGTTAGTTACGATAAATAACTGTGCAGTGTTTTCTGATAATACTTCTCAGTTTTCTCACTTCATCCCGCTTTTGATGATCTGAGAAATTATCTTCAAAGATTTAGGCCAGTTTGTCTTCATGTCCTTAGGGAAACGATGCCCATGGAGTAACTCTCAGAAGGGGCAGAATGATTGAGTCTCAGCAGAAGATCTGAGGAGTAAACTCTGAATGAGAGTAGTGTGTAGTTGTCCTAAGATAGTGAGATATTGCTTTAGCAGCCTTTTTTGTCAAGTTCTCAATGCATGGTTGTAAGAGCAGTCCTTTCCTAAAAGAACTAATAAAGTCTTTCTGTCTTTCTATGTTTGTCTGTATAAACCAATCAGTTTGGATAAAAGTTTGATTTTGGTTTTCTCATTTGTATGCATAAATCTATTATATACCAAATGCAGACATCCCTGAAAACAAATTTTTTCACTCTAATGAGCCTGTTGTAAACATTTGTAGCATATTAAGAGCCCTCATTTAAGTGAGGTTTATAAATCGTATGTATTATACAAGCAGGCTCTCATGATTTGTCTCACTTGATCAACAGATAGAAAATTAATGCTGAGGTATAAATTATTTAACCATTTACACATATATAAAAAGAGAAATTTTTCATGAAATGAACAAGTGGGGAATACAGTGCCAGTAATCAACCTGTCCTTTGGAAAGGCTGTGCTGAAAAGTACTGTAAAGAAAAGGGGATTTTGCCTTTGGTTATTTTCTTAAGATGACCAAAGGTTAATATTTTCCTTACATTACACCTTCAGTGAAATTTTCTTACCTTTTTTAAATTGTATCTTTTGATAAGGTTCCAGAGAAGAGTGAGAGATTTCTTTGCTCCTGCCGAAGGTTCAAAGTACTGTATTTTCCTAAATTTAGCTTCTTTTATAAGCAGCATGCTCAACATTTTAGTATTTACTATATAATCTCAATCGGATTTTCTCTGTGACATTTTAAAAATGAAAAACATACTTAAGAAAATTATTTCTTTTTACTTTTAAATGAATTATTTAAACCCCAAAACCAAGCAGCATTTTCTTCCATTTTCTGCGTCACCTTTGAGGCTGCATAATGATACTGGCAATAGTAGGAGTTTCTCTAGACTTGGCTTTCCCTAAGCAGTGCCTTGTGTTTTGGAACAGAAAGGTGTTCTAGAGAAAAACCACCAATTTTGGATCTGAAGTTCGGTTTGGGCATCTCCTGCAGGGCTGTTTTGGTTTTGGCTGAACAAATAGGCACCATTCGTTTCATTACCTGCCTCTGCACAGACTAAAACACAACTTGCACAGTCGCATTCTTCTGCCTAAATATTTTGGTTTTAAGTAACACATCTTCTACATGATGCTTTTGATCTCTAGATCTCATACCCTATAAATCAGGCTAAGCACTGCTTTTGTTTACAAACAGGGTGGAATGAGCTTTTTTCAAGAACATTTTGGTCTGGATTTCATATGCACTTAAGGCTGTGTTTAAGCAAAGTCCTTCAAGAATTATGGGCATATGTTTCTTCCGCTGAATGTAGTGGGGAAAGAGGGTGGTATTTCCTGTGGTTTAGGGACAAGCTGTTAAGTAAGATGACTGGAAGATGGTGAGCATTACAAAAAAACCAGTTGCCCATGTCTAGGCAGGTGGAGGATTATAGAGGATATGCAGTTGGCAGGGCATTCTGCAAAATGAAGGAGTCAATTGCATGTCTAAAAACCAACTTGAAAATTCGTGCTTTCTCTGTGCCTTAAAACCTCTCTATCATTCATATTGTGAAACTCTTAATTTTCTTTCCAGGATAGTTTTATTTATTGGCATAGCTAGATAGGTAGAGAGGTGATACTATTTAAACCTGTCTTGTCAAATGTAAAGGTAATTTGTGCGGGACTTTAATTCATTAGGGTATAGAGAAAAGCGCTTTTTTCTGAAAAAGTAGAGCTTGCTGAATATATTGTTGTAACAGTTTGGTAGGACAACCTGAAAACAAAAGAATTCCTGTCAACCAAAACGAAAGAATTTGTGGTAGGAGAACCTTTTGTGACATAGAAAAGGCATTGGGCATTTGAAATGTTCTTATTTTGTTGTCACTTCTCTCCAGTGTTTCTGTTACGACATCAAAGAGCTCAGAAATGTCAGAACAAGACATTTATTGAAATTGAGTGAATAAGCAAAGTTTGAGACTCATTCTGTGTCGTAATTAAGGTGAACATAAATACAAGGGTAAGGATTCTTCTTATCCCGTAATGCAGCACGGAACTGCTGTGAGGGGAAACGTGTTCTTTCAGAAGGTTGCAGTGTCACTTTCTATTTTTATTTTATAATATTTAATTTCTGTAACTTCAGCGTACACTGTTATGCTATCTAAGCATAATGAGGTGAGTACTCATTACTTACAGTGTGGTTGATTATAGGTTTGCCTCTAAGTTGCAGGCATGGTGTTGGTGCACTTTGGGTAGGCTGTCTTCAAGGCTGCATGTAGTACTTGCATCCGTAGTGATATATTTTATGGCTGAGAGCTTTTGCCATTGTGAGAGTGTCCAGAATGCCTAAAACTATCTATATTGCTGCTGTAGTTGGAGGCGATGAAATTTTGCCTATATGGGGAACAGCAGAATAATTCTTACCTGTGGGATTAACGTTATGCTTTTGTTGAAATATTTGTGACCTAAGTTAGATTGTGTAGCAAGTAAGAATTGTTTTCCCTATTTGAGACATTCGAAGTCTGTATATGACTTTTCTTCGAAATTATGTGTAAAAATTTACTTTTAAGACTATTTCATCTGAAAGAGTTCATTAGTAGGAATTTTGTTAGGTGAGGATAATAATGGATTGATTTACTTAATGAAAGTTCTGAGATTAAGTTTCATTGGGCTACTCTGGCTGTTGTAGGGGAAAAATAGCAGTACATTTTTAGCTTCTGACAAGATGTCTGTGACAGATGGTGTCTTGTCTGTCCAATATGAATTCTTCCTGCTCCATAAATATTGATTAGCGAAAAAAAATGGTGTTGCATAGCTTTAAAAAAACGTGTGCCTGGTTGATACAGGAGTGACTAAGGGATATTCATACAGATCTTGGGCAGAACGGCAGCATTACGCGAGACATCAGTATATGAACAAATCTAAACAGGCCTGGTGGAAATCTGGCTCATATATAGACAAACAGGGGGAAAAAAATGGGTGCATATGTTTTGAGGAAATAATGTTAAAATAGTCCCTGCAAATGGTTTTGTGGTCAAGAAAGGTTCTCTAGTGGAAGCTGAGGTCTAGAACATGATTAATACCTGTGCAAAGATAGGCAGCTGGTAATTTTTAGGCAGTGCAGGTGCTCTATACTACATTCAGAGGCCTTGTCTGACTGATCCATCTCTCCTTTTCTGAAGCACCCTTCCAGCTTTCGTGGTAACCAACTTCTTCAGGACAGACTTGGTAGAACTTCTTGTGCCATTGTATGTGCTGCTTATTTTGCATTTTATAGTTGCTGTCAAGTTTACAGAGCTCTATCTTGTGTTGTACCCCACAGGCCTTGGTGGTCTGATTCTTTGCAAGCTATGCTGATAGAACTGTCCTTGTCTGCTGCTTCTGTGAGGTCCTGCACACAGATTTGCTTCTGGATGTTGACTGGGATATATTGAAGTCGTGTTTTTCTGGCAGTCTTTGCATGTAATTTTGTGTGGCATTCACTTGAGTTATAGTTAAGTGCTGCTCCAACTGGCATTTAAGTGTTAGAAGAAAGGAACTTAAACTTTTTAGAAATAGAAACTCTTGTTTGGTGTTGCTGTCATTCTCACAGGGCTAGTCGCGTTCGTTTAAGCTTATTAACTTTCTATGCTTTTGATTCAAAGAAGGTATTTGGTACATAATCTACTTTCTTTGGGGAAAAAACAAAACAAGCAACACCCACCCATATAGAAGTCATAGACCTTCCGAGGAGGTGGCCAGTTCGATTATTTTGGCTATCAGGTTATGCCAATGCTTTGCTTTAAGACAGTGTCTTGAACATTCACTGTATTAAATCATTGGTACTGTTCTGAAGGAATTTTCAGAAAATTATTGTGTCTTGAAGGTCATTCTGACTGGATATTCTGAACCATGGTCCTTTGTGGCTAAGCCAGAAGTCCCTTAACCACTGGTGGTACGTGTTTCAAGTTCTGGCTTTTCTTTAGCAGACATTGCTAGAGAGAAATGCTGAAATGGCTCTGTGGCCTGCAATACAATCACAGTGTTTTCCAGTCTGGGGAAGGTAAGACTTAATTGAATTGAAACGTGGAGAAAAACTTTGCCCAAGTTTGATTTGTTTATCCAGCACATTGTATTTTACACCTCAGTGTGATACTTATTAATTCTTAAGGAATAGGCTTATTTGCAGAAAGAAGTAGTATTTAAATAGTGTGGATGACTGCATTACAGTTGCAGTGTAGTTAATACGGGAGATGAAACGCACATCCTTGTATACACGTAAAATATCCTTACGTTGCTATAAAGAATTGAGTTACCGCTGGCTTAGAACAGTCTCTTTCTGGGCAAGAAGCACTGCAATTAGTGTGAAAGTAGGTCATGTTTAGGAAGGTGTGTGTGAAAAATACAGATCTCGCTGGAAATAATTACAGAAGACTTGATGCTGTGGCGTTGGGTTATGTGCTGCAGGTTGAATATAGCGTCTTTGCTTGCTTTTCTTGAGCTACATAGCAATTGACAGAAGGTTTACTTCTAATTTTGAAGTAAATGGACCAAAACTGCTGGTTAAATTGGGAAAAAGAGAATAACTACTAATTATAGTGCCTGTAGAAAAGGGCTCTTTTCTGGTGGTTTTCAGAGATTTTTAAATTGTAGCAGCGTAGCGAAGTTTGAGTCTGGTTAAAATGAAAAGCCTCCTGCAACCTTCTGTTTTTTTCTGGGTTGACGACTCTGTTACGGACATGAACAAAATTGATGAAGTTCTGAAAAACCCTTGTTTCTAGCAGTCTACCCTTGGGAATTGGGCTGGGACTCCTCTCTGGAAGACAGGACTTCTGTATTTATGAAACGTTCTCTTGTTACTAAGGGAGTGCAGAACAGAGGTCTAGAGTTTGGCTAACAGTCTCTGCATAGGAGGCGAGAATCCCATTCTCACTCTGCCAATATTGTGTTTTGTCCAGTGCTATGGTAACGGGAGCAAAAGGTTGTAAAAACATTCTTTGGCAGAAAAGTGAGCAGATACAGCTCTCAGGGCACGTAGAGAACTCGTGTTCTGGAAACTCTCACCATAGAAGAGCTCTCAGCCATGAAATACATCACTAAGGATGCAAGTACCATATGCAGCCTTGAAGCCAGCCTACCCAGACTGCACCAACAGCATGCCTGCAACTTAGAAGCGTACCTATAAGCATTACATGGTCATGTAGTGCCATGGGTATTAAGAACAAACCTACCTGTGTCATACGCTTGCTTCTGCTGTCTTTCTGGCAGGGTCTTCCAATAAGGGCAGGGGAAAAGGCCTGTGAGCTCTGTGGCCTGTTGTGTTTTCTCAGAGTCAGACGAAAGTATATTTGTCTGGCCATGTAACAGGATGCAAATGTGCATTTTGAGCGATTTTGGTGTGTGTGTCATGATGTAGCATTGGAGCCCCCAGAGACTCTGGCCTTTAGATGTTTTTACAGTAGGTGAGGAAGGCTGTCCCATTTGTTTAAAAGCAAGAAAGGAAAGCAGGAGAGATCGGGGAAGCTTCCATGGAGAAATGCAGGTAATCCTCTTCTATTTTTTAGTTCTGTGCTTTGGAGCTGATCAGCTGCCACTGCAGCTCTCCCAGGCGCTGCTAATTTGAGCATCAATCTCTTAAGTTTTGGAGTTCTGGTTATGTTGTCAATGGTTCTTTTGCCTCCTAGAGGAGCACTGTATGTTACAACCGTTGTGTAAACATTTCTTTTTTTGATCTCTACTTTTTCATATGAAGTACTTTTTGTTCTGTCAGATTGTGGGTATGTATCCGAAGACAGTTCCTTTCAGTATGTCCAGACTGACACCAGGTTTAAAAAGTGCCAAGTAAGAATATTTTCAAATTTAGAGTTAACTGATCACTGCGAAGGGATTTGTGTAATCCAAGTGTGGTTATTTGCTAGAAAGAGTGATCATGTGGATTCCTGCCCTCAGTTATTTTAAGATCTCTCCTCAGTCTATTGTCTTTGAAGTGGTGTACACCTGTTAGCTATGCCACTTCAGTTCTCTTAAAGCATTTTTTAGCCATAGTTACCCAAGGTAGCTAATTTAAATATGGCAACCTCTAGAATGATAGAACTCTGGGGCATGCTCATGTGAGAAAGTAGGGACAGTTGATGCCAACTGAAAGACCTGTGTTAGTTGGCTTGACAATGTGGGAATGGTTCTGAGGATAACAGGGCTGTATTTGTTGTGGACAGACAGCAAAGGCTTTCCAGCAGCATGTGCTCCTTGGACTACCTTACTCCTTTTCCCAGTGCCTAGTGCAATGGGACTGCAACACAGCTCAGTGGCAGCCTGGTGTAGCTGTGGTATCTGATCTCCACTTCTAACTGCCTTTCTTTT
Organism: Eurypyga helias; assembly: GCF_000690775.1. Lineage (NCBI taxonomy): Eukaryota > Metazoa > Chordata > Aves > Eurypygiformes > Eurypygidae > Eurypyga > Eurypyga helias. Next base: position 8,040 of record NW_010237592.1, on the reverse strand, counting down.
GGGCACTATTGGCTGGACAGGGTGTATATCTTCCCCTTATATGCTGCAATTACAGGCTGTCCTGCCATCTGACTAATTGCATTAGTGCAGTAGGCATCCGCTGTGATGGTGGATGACATGGCTGCCTGTCCTCCTTAGCTGTTCTTGCTATGAGATTGCAGGGTCTGCCAGCGGACTCTTGGAAGCAGATCCTGCTTCTGCTGCCACAGATGACTCTGTGATTCCAAATGAAAGACATCGGTTGGCCTCACGCATTGCCATGTAATGAATTGGAGTGCGGATTTATAGTGAGGTGAAGAAACTGGCGAAGTTGGGGAATAACTTTGATGTTACATAAACCCCTGTGACTGGATAATGTTTTGGGAAGCTGAAGTAAATGTCTTTTCTTGGAAGTGGTAGGCTTTGTCACATTTCTTGAGAGACAGAGGTAAAATCCCTTTATCTGATTTTACCAGTTGTTTTCTCCTTAGCAAATAACAGTTATTGTATGGCAGAATGTAATTACTATATGACTGTAATGTGTTCTAACTTCTAAAGACCACTTTGCATCTGAAAAGTAACTTTTGGAAATGCTACAATCACTTGTTTTATTTTCATCAAGTAACTGTAAAATCAAATTTGAGTTGAATTGAATTAATCATTGATTTTTACTTGTACCATACAGTGCACAAAAGCATCCTTGGTGAATGAAGAATTGTAGACCAGCAGATAGATGAGGTAGTAGAGTTAAGCCTGCAGATCTTTGCTGTTTCTGAGGTTCTTTGTTCAGTACATTTGAATTGGTGTAGTCTTTTACGGCTACAGATATGTTGGTTTTGTACTGGTATTAAAGCCAAAATTGGCCTTGGAACTCTAATAATAATTATGGTTTTTTATGAACTAGAAATTGGTCTACTTCTCTTAGCTCTGTCACTGCAGAAGAGCTAACAGAGTAAGGTGAAGCCTACATTGGTTAATAGGATGAGCAGTGGATCTTTACTGCACATGGGGAATAGGTTTCTCTCGCTGCTGCTTGCTTCTCAAGCAGGAGCTACACGTGATGCTGTAAAGCTGTGATGAATAACTGTTAATTGAACTATGTTATCTCCATTATAGATGCAAATACAATTGGATGCTATAATGCTGTTCAGTTTCTTGTGATCTATCATTTTAAACTGTTACTTATGTGTTGAACACTCTTTATTATAACCTTGTCTAGTAGGTTTACATGAATGCAGCATGCCCTGGTGTTTGGTTTTTTGTTGTGTTTGGGGGTTTTGGGGTGTGTGTGTGTGTATGTGTGTTTTGTTGGTGGTTTTTTTGTTGTTGTTTTTTAGTGGTGTGTGGGGTTTGTGTGTTTTTTTTTTTTTTTAAATAAACAGGACCTAGCTGTACTTTTGAAGAATAGAAACTTTCCGGTTTTGGAGAGCAGGACATTTGCATGTGAAAAGTGGTCGCCTGTGCTTGTGATTGTATTGGAATAAATACTAAGTTTGGTGGTGGTGGTGGTCCAGGGAAACAGATGACAGATCTGTTGCAGTGATGCTAGCAACATGAAAACAGCGGTGCAAGTGATTAGATGTCAGGGAAGCTGTGCTTGTCCACAGCTATCATTTGTTATCTTTTTCTTTTGGATGCAGTAGACTGAGAATTCTTGTCATAGATTTCAAACCAGTGAGTTAGTTTTGCCTTCACTGGCAGCCCTGGATGTAGTATGTATTTTAAAAGTTGTTTCACCATTTAGGAGGTTATATTTCTTTGAACAGAGGCTTTCCTAGCTGTTAATCAAACCTACATTTTGAGGCTCAGTGCAGAAATTAAAATCAAATTAATCAACTGCAATGCACACAAAACAATTTAATGCTCATGACCTGATACCAAATGCAGTAGAATATTGATGCTGAGTTTCAGATGGATTAAAAATTAGGGATTCACACTTATGATTAAGAAATTCTAGTGACATTCGGTGCATCATTACGTTGTAATCTGAAAACCAGAACAACCTGATGTCAAGGACTTTACAAAAGCGTCAATACTAAAAGTATATTCCTCAGCTAGTGTTTGTTATTTGTATGCAGATAAATTAAGATAAATTGTCATCATAATTTAATTATAAAAGTGGAAGTGGCTTTATATTCGTATCAGTGGAATATGGTGATTGGAGTTAACCTTGCATTGGGAAGTGGCTTTTCTTTTTAAAATGTCACAGTTATTGCTTGCTCTTTCAATGTTGTTTGCATTGTAAAATCTAACAATAGATTTTATACATTCTTAATTCCAAAACAGATATCTTCTGTAATGGCTGTTTGGCCTAAATGCCAAAGTTCCTTATAGAGTTTTGTTGACTGCTGTGCTCAGAGTACTGTGTGATTTCAGCTCAAAAGGTGATGTCTTTGGTTAGATTCAGAACATACAGGATTCACAGTACTATGAGAGTAGCGCTAATCCCATTTCTTTCGAGCTGTGTTCAGAAGAGTTTATTTCAGTGACTTCACATTTAAAATTTTTTATAAATTTTAAAAGCACTTTGGATGAACAGCAAGTTAAATACTTTCATTTGGATGTTGAGTAGAGACTTTGGATGCAATTGTGAAGAAATGTACTTTTCAGTTTGGCAGATGTTGATAAGGTAGGATGGTAAAGGTGCCTGACCGTAACCTGATTATTGCATTGTGTCGTGTCACTTCTGAGAGTGGTACGCTGCAAAAAAACGAGTCACGTCACTAGGAGACTAACATGCTTCATTCTTCACAGATGGGACGGAGAGTTGTCAAACAATACTATTTCTATCTCCAAATCTAAAGGTACCATTTCTGCTAAATTGTGTGCCAGATCACTAGTCCCATTAATCTTGTTGCTTCCCCTGTTGCCTGGTCTCAGTGTGTCTTGCTGCTTGTGTATTCTTTTGAAGCAGAGTAACAGAAAGTTGTCAGAGAACTTATCAGTGGGTTTGTGGAAGGGTAGGCGTTGAAGAAGTGTTTCCCATTCATATCTGAAATGTTGTTTGCTTATGTTCCTTAACATCTGTTTAATTCATAACATTTAGTCTGTAGAGTAAATGTGCAAGGTGACTACCAATCTACCCCCAGCTCCAAGTACTTGGGAGCTCTGCTTATATTAAAGAACAGGTAGACTGAATTTCTTCCCTATGTTCCATGTACTAATAGAATATATGGATCCTTCTGCACATATGAAACGAGAGTCTTGAGGTTTTCTGGTAGTTCTGTGGTGTCTATTTTTTTTCAGAAGTTCCGGGAGAGTTAATTTCCTCCTTCTGTTCTAATATGTCAGTGATTGCTTCTACTTTTTCATAGAACGGTTAGGGTTGGAAGGGACCTTAAAGACCATCTGGTTCCAACCCCCCTGCCATGGGCAGGGACACCTTCCACTAGACCAGGTTGCTCAAAGCCACATCCAGCCTGGCCTTGAACACTTCCAGGGATGGGGCATCCACAGCTTCTCTGGGCAACCTGTCCCAGTGCCTCGCCACCCTCTCTGGGAAGAATTTTTTCCTGATGTCCAATCTAAACCTCCCTGCTTTCAATTTAAACCTGTTACCCCTCGTCCTGTCACTACAGGCCCTTGTAAAAAGTCCCCCCAGCTTCCTTGTAGCCCCTTCAGGTACTGGAAGGTGTAATAAAATCTCCCCAGAGCCTTCTCTTCTCCAGGCTGAACAAGCCCAATTCTCTCAGCCTGTCCCCATAGCAGAGGTGCTCCAGCCCTCTGAGCATCTTTGTGGCCTCCTCTGGACTTAAACCCTCCTCATACCCGCCTTATGTTGAGGGCTCCATAGCTGGACACAATACTCCAGGATTACTTTCATGATGGTCTGTAACATGCAGGTGAAACAACCTACTTAAATTGTATGGTACATGTTTTTCATGCTGGGAATAAGGGGTTCTGGTAGTGAAGGAGTAAGGGAATATTCTTTAAGTGTTTAATGAGGTAGTTTGTTAAAACAGAAGGCAATTGTATTTTTCACTGGCAGTTATGTAACTTTCTGGCATGATTTTGTCATAATTATTGTATTAATGATGCTCAGTTTTCTTCTCAATCATTTTTTTTCTAGCCTCCAAAAGGACTTCTGAAAGCACTTGGATGGGCTAAGCAAATACCATCTGTGCAGTTGAATAAATGTGTGTAAAATATTTAATTATGTATGAGGCTTTCAGTAACTTCAAGGAATTCAGCAACAATTAAAATGGAAAGGATGATCTAAGAGCTCAGTCTTGTATTTTTCACAGGAGAACTGAAGTGTGCTTTGTCAATATCGCAGTTGGGCACATCTCGTACTGAATAATGCAAGCTTGTTGAACTCTGGCAGGCGGCTTTGATTCTTGGGGCTTCTTGAAGCTGATGCAACCTCAACAGAAACCTGAGGGGGTTTGCTTGCTGGTCTTAAGACAAATTTATTTAGGCAAATAGATTGGACATCAGGAAGAAGCTCTTCACGGGGAGGGTGGTAAGGCACTGGAACAGGTTGCCCAGAGAAGCTGTGGATGCCCCATCCCTGGCTGTCTTCAAGGCCAGGCTGGATGAGGCTTTGGGCAACCTGGTCTAGTGGAGGGTGTCCCTGCCCATGGCAGGGGGGTTGGAACTAGATGGTCTTTTACGTACCTTCCAACCCATAACACTCAATGGTTCTATGAGAAGCCTTCTTGGGTTTGTATTAACAGTAATTAAAAGAAACAACTGTCATATTAATTAAATGAAACTAGTCTTCTATCTCAATCTTAAAATTTCACTGGGTTTATTGTCACATATATTAAATACAAATTTTGTTTCACTAAACAGTACTGTTTTAAACAATAGCAAGAGATGCTTTGTATGTCAGGGAAGTGATTATTGGATTCCAGACATGCCTTTCAGTGCAGTTAGTCCTATGTGAAACTGTTAACCTCTGCTTTCGCTTTGACACCAAAATATTATTGTGCAAATGCATTGTACACTGAAAAGTTGATTTGAGTATGAATTGAGATTTTTCCATTCAGAACTTTTTTTTCTAAGAGATTTTTAGGTTTAGGCTAGCTGTGAGTGATAGGCTCAGGAATGAAAAAGCTCTATTTTTTCCCTTCTCAATTCAACACTAAGTATTAATCTTGGAAAATTCTTTTTTTCTTTATTTTGCATATCAATATTAAAGGCAACAACTTATGTTCATCTTCTGTAATAAGAAACACAATACTTTATCGTAGGACCTTTTGGCTCATCTAATAGAAACTTCCAAGTTGATGATCACTAGTGGTTAAATAAATTTTTTTTAGAACCAGAGCAGGAAAAACCTAATGGCAACAACCAACTAAACTGTCAGCAGCTTTTAGCGCCTCTGCTTATGCACTACTTTCAGACCTCTCTTAATTAGCTCTTTCCAATTCATGAGAGCTGTATTTTATTTTTTTTAACATGTTGCTGTCTCTGACGTTTTTGCTGGTTTCAAATTTGGTAACATTTGTAGCATTTCCTCTGTCGTCTAGTTGGGTTGATATTCTGTAAATATTACTGTAGTGCTCGTGTTGCCTCCATCATTTGTTTCCTTGTAGAATTTATTTCTGCATTAACAGCTGTCTTTTACAGGCTTTATCACTATGTTCTGGCTGATCTCAGTTTGGGGTGGGAGAATGCATTATATTCTCATTTCCTTTCTAGTCCTGCTTTTGTGCTCCATATGCATGTAAGATTTCCTTTTACTGCTCAGGGAGCCAAATTGTTTTGGCATTTTACATACCTTACTGCATGTTTTATTCTCTCATCTGCCCCACGCTCTCCATTTAATGTAAGTTTTTCTTCTTTGTAATTTGTTTTATATTGCTTGTATAGATAAAAAGTTTGTATTTCCCTAGGCAGCAGAAAAAACATTGAGAGGTTTAATTCCTAAAGTAAAAGGATATCTTACCTAGTCAGCAGTCCAGGCCATTTCTTACTCAAATCTGGTAATGTAATTGTGTTGATGTAAGTGAAACTGTCAGAGTGGCTAGAAAAATTGATGCCTAGGCTCTGCATCCTGACATGACAAGTAGTCATCCTTGCACTTAGTGCAAGTTGAATTCCACATCCTTCCTAATGTTAGCAATTTGGGTTATGCAATCTAATATAGAAATGAGGACTGTTTTCAGGTGAGCATTTATATCATCATTCCTGAGCTGTGTTAGTGTCTATTTTTGTTTGGGCTGGCATATGGAAGTGGAAACTGTTAATAATTCTCTAGTGTCTGAAAGCAGGGACATACTCTTGTGTGTGTAATACATGCTGCTTCTGACTGCATTTGAAGTCTGTGCATTCGTACCTGACTTGAATGACTTTGACCTTCTCCTGTTACCTAAAAGCCCCAGCTTTGCATAGAGTAGTCACTCTAGTCTGGGTTGTGGCTCTCAGACTGGATCCATCCTGTTAAATATTTCCATCTAGTCTGTAGTTTTGTTTTGTGTTCCAGTGGAGGCAAAACAACTGTTTTAGTGGTGGGTGCTTCCTACAGATGGAAGACATTCTCCAGGGGAGAGCTGGGCAGAGGGAAGGCTGCTGCTCTGTCTGGGACCATGGGGCACCACTTCCTGCTGCAGCAGAGGTAGCCTGTCCCAGGAGTAGCTGACACCATCTTCAGCCCATGTGTGGCTGGCAGGAGCATCAGCTGAGCTCGCTGTGGTGAGTTGAAATGGAGCCCTCACTTACAGCTGGGAGCAGGAGTAAAGGATGCTGCTTTGTGACTCAGCGTGGGCCACCTGATGTGTGCATTGCGTGGAGGAAAATGATAAACAGAATAGATGCTAAGCTGCTGCTTGTAAATTGGATAACGTGGGCACGGAAGACATCCATGATCCAAACATTCTATCTTTCTAAGGCTGTGATCCAGCTGTGATGCTCCAGGTTCTTTTTAACATAGTTTGAAAAGTCAAAGCTGGAAGTTTAAGAGGTTGAGATGCAGCAGCGTTCTTAAAACAATTAATGGAAAGATATTCAGGGAAGCAAATGAGGCACAGTGCACAGGGCTTGTGGAAAAAAAAATCCAAAATAAGCTGTAGGTAGTGGGGGGCTGGCAAAAATTCAGTGATGTCAACTTTCCAGCACTTGTTCCTTTTCTCTAGCAAGCAGAGCAGCTCTGGGTGGTTCTTCTGTCTTTACTCATGATTGTGTGCTTCCTTATGTTTCTGTGGATATGCAGTTGTTGGGGGATGAGGCAAAACTCATAATTTGGCTTATGGATCAGATAATTTTCACTTAGGACTTGCCCCCAGTCCAGTTCACTACAGCGAGGGTAGTGTGCAGTTTGTGTTGGGACCTCTACTTCCACAGGTACTGCTGATGAAACTACAGCCTGAGTCTCCATAATACCATGATTAGCTGCTCAAGCCGTAATTCAGCAGACTTGATTTGCTCGCACTGTGTGGCATCTGCTTAATTTTGCTAGGGCAAGTGTTTGCAAGTTTGCGTGGCAGGGAAGATAATGGAATTGATTGGAGTTTAAAATAACCATTTGTTTCTTAGGTTATTTGTAAACTAGATTAGGTACTCAATCCACCATGCGGCTCTACAAATACAGTACTGTCACAGCTGGATGGATGTGTTAGGACTACAGGCTGCCTATGTTGGCAGTGTTGTAGAAGACTTATTTTTCAAACAATGGCTTTGATTTCTTAAATGTAATATCCGTTTTAAAAAAAGTACCGATCAAGCTGATCTAACATTTGGAAGCATTGCTTCCCTGTGGCTGGTGTATGTATAGATGTTATGATGTCCATTTTTTTCATAGCCATGTAGAATTTCAAGTGCATCCGTGCTAGGTTCAAGATATGTGAAAACTTCAAAATGGAGGGATATTCGATGGTCTTGTTTCATGGTATTTAATTTAGGTCAGGGCACTGAAAACACACTTGTTACCAGTTCTTGATCATGCTGACTGCACCTTTTCTGAGAACTGAAGGGCTTCAAAGACTCTGGTTAATATCGTTAAGTATTCACAGTAATGACTTTTCATTTTGTTACAATGAATATAGCAGAATATGTTTCTCTTGTTTTCAGTATTTTGTATAGAAACTGTATTCCTTAGTGTCATGGTTTAACTCTGGC
>NW_010237591.1:43987-49653 GCF_000690775.1 Eurypyga helias | reverse complement strand
GGGGAAGAAATGCACCACCACAGAGTAAAATATACAGTTTTTCTAGCTGGGGAAGTTGGGGAAGAAAGGTTAAGTAACTTCCAAGATTCTTGAATCTGTTAAGAGCAGAGATAGAATTCATAACTGATATTTCTTGATTCTTTCTTACTGAGGTCACTTTTACAATAAAGTGCAGTAGATTTATGTTAGAAATGGAAAACCAGGCGAGGCTAAAGAAACGATCTCATCCCAATATCCACAATAAGGTTGTGGTGGTTTTTTTTCTTTTTGTCCTTTGGGTCTGTCTACTTCGTCTAAATCTTGGTAAACTTAAACAAATTACATCATTAAATCGTTCAGTAGAAACATTTGAAGGGAAGCTGAAAATTACTGCTGTTGCCTCACATGCTTGCTGTTGCCACGAGGTCTGCATGGCAAGCCTTAAACTGCTCTTCAGCTAAAAACTCTGCAGGTCTGCGGAGAAATGTTGAAAGAAGCATCAGCTGTGTGATGGCAAACATTTGCTGGCCAGCAGTAGTTTCTTTGTTTTTCCTGCCGTGCTCACAAATGGCCAGGTTCTGATGCCTTTTTGATGCTTTGACAGAGCACTTTGTCCCACGCTTTGTATAAAGTTCTACTAGACATGAATGTGAATATTAGGATCTTTCATAAAATGAATAAAGAGCCCTCCAGAGGTGAGTGGATTATATTGTAAAAATGGCATCTTGAAATACATAGTCTTACAGAATTCCTAGTGAATATAATGCATTGTGTGGGGGTGTTTTGGTGGTGTGTGGGTGTGGTTGGTATTTTTGGTGTGAATTCTGTGTACTTTCTATCTTGGAAAATGCAGCCATTTATTTTGGCTGTTATCTTTTGGCAACTGTGTTTTGAGACAGGTCTATGCTGTTACCCGTTGGTCTATCTCTTGTGTAATTGCCTACCTGGTGCCTTGTAATGCAGGCATTGCATTTAGGGGCTAGATGCCAAAAAAATAGTATGTTGTCACCAAGAAACAGCGGGACAGAGTTTGGTAATCAGAGGTTGTAGTTCATTATAAGCCTTTGGATGCTTTCAATGGTCAGAGAGAACTAGTTTTCAAGGCTTTTTTAATCTATATACATATGTACACATAAACATATATATATGTGTGTGTGTGTATATATATATACATAAAGTAGGGGTGAAAAGACCTTGGGGGGTTCATTCCTGCCCAGGGCAGGATCCCACTTCATCCCTGAATTGTCTGTCGCCTGGAGTTGGGATTCTGCAGGCTAAGTTGTGTACTGTCATGTCTTCTGAAGCTTGTTGAAGTGGGAAGCAGCTGTGGGAGTGTCTCAAAGGACCAGCTGCAAGCAACGTTGGCTGTAAAGTGCTGGAGTTAATTTGTCCCTTAAAAAAAAAAAAGGCAATTTCACTTGTACATTCCTGGCATACAAGCGATTTCAGCTTCTTAACTTCTGGTGAATCTGGAAGCAGGGATCAGTTAGGTCTGATCCAGGTGAAGTCTGTCCAGTTCCTGCTGTTACTCTCTTATTACAAGGACAAAAACCTTTTCCCATCTGCAGTGATCCTCCAACCAGAGTGTCCCAAGGCTAATGCATGGATAGAATGGTTAAGTTTGGAAGGTACCTCTGGAGATTGTCTGGTCCCAACCCCTGCTCAAAGCTGGAGCAGGTTGCACAGTACCATTTCATTTCGAGTATCTCCAGGGATGGACGCTCCACAATTCTGGGCAACGTGTCCTATGGAGATAGGAATTTCCAGGATGCTCCTTGACTATCAGCTGAGGGTGAGTATGGCAGTGTGGCAGACCTTTGGGATGAAGACAAACTTGCATGAAGACTGCTGTTCCAATCACTTTTTTTTTCTTTCCATTTTGCAAGTTTGTTCTGCCAAATTAAGCATGTCTTTCCACCCCACCCCCCACCCAACTCTGCCTGATCACTGCTTGTCAAACTCCTGAAGAAGAGACCCCCCGATGTCAGAACACAGCTGGAGCATGGTTGGTTCAGGGGAGGTATGGCATGGGCTTGCCTTAGGAGAGGAGAACAAGGAGTTTTTGCTTGAGGGCCCAGAGAGGGGATAGCAGGGCAGCTAGCCCTGCTGCCTGTCAGGATGTACCCTGAACCGTATAGATTGAAGGGCATTTTTGATCCTTTATTTCAAGTATCGTAACACCTGCAGTTATTTATCTCACTCCCCTAGGACTGAAAGCCTTCACATACTGGGTCAGGATTCTCCAAAAATAGATGCGTGGCACACATGGTGTGCAGAACATCGGGAACTGCCTATTGCCAGTGCTCACTGTCATTCTGTGGTCCTGGGGGACTCCGTGAAAGACCATGTGGGCTACAGGGTAGAGAGAGGACTGAGATAATGCCGGGTGCTGTCTGTCAAAACCTGGAATTTCCTTCCTGTGGGACGATGTCTCAGACACAGTATTTCAATATATTTATGTGTATTTCATTTCCTTTATTTTAGTGCGGCATAGTGTAGGTTGATGATACTCATTGCCAAGGGTGGATTAGAGCTAAATGGGGCCCACATGCATCAAAATTCCAGGATAAAGAAAAACAGGAATAAAAAATTCATTAATGTTTTCTGCAAGGTGGATTTTTGGCCATCTTCTACCAAAATGGCCAGCTCCTTCAGGTAGGCAGGTAGCATTGCTAATAGGCTCATCAGTAAAGAAAAAAAGGATTTTTTTTTTTTATAATGGAACTGTGCAATTTGCTTAATTCAGCGCTTGCATCCACTTTTTAACCATAAAGTATTTGGTTTGGTTATGTATGTCTAGATGCGTATCTGTCCATCTATATCTGGTGTCCTTGGACTAGAATACTTTTGTTACTGTAGAATGACCCCAGTTTTCTTCCTGGAAAGTTAACAGGGGGCCTAATAAATATGTGGTGATTTAAAACTTTTTCCTGTGACTATGGAACGGGTATATGCTTTCAAATGGAGTTTAGTCACCAAAGTTTTCTGAGAACCACTTTGATTGTAATAATGTTTTGTAGTGTAACATGTTGATCCTCTTCTTGACAGGTGGGGCACTGCTAAATAAATGGCTTAATTTTGAATCAGACAGAATAAGCAGTTTCATTGTAGAGGACTGGAATTATGTTCATGTGTTATTCCTTATGTTTCCTTGAGAGAGGCGATTTTGGGATAACTGTAAGACTTGCTGGGAAATGAGATCTCCTTATTGAGGAGTGAAGGCTGGTATCTCTTTTGCTTTCATTCTGACCAGTTATGCGCATAGTCAATCCTCACTTCCTAACATGTAACTATACTATCAGGCCAAACAGCATGAAAGCTTTTAATGTTGTTTTGCAACGGGAATCTGGTTTTGCCAAAGTCTGTCCTTGTTCCTTTTCCAGGGACTCTGGAGGTGTCAGCTTCAGTGTTATCCCTGATGCCCACGTGGCTGTGATACGTGGAAGCAGACAGATTTCTGTTACCCTTTCATTCTGTCGGTATTCACTGATAAGAAAATGTACCTCTTCCGAAGCAGATCTTGATCTGGACCAGAATATGCATTAAGTTTGAGGCTGTCCCCCCTGGGGCTCATAAGGATCTAAATTCATGCTGAAACATAAGATAGTGGGAGTCCATGTGAACTACAGTGCCACGGGAGGGCTCATGTAACCTCTTTCACATTACTTTCGGAAGGCTTCAGCTCAAATAAGGATTGATTTATTTGGTGTGGGTTGTTTTTTTTTTTTTTTTGGTGTAAGGAGGAAAAATGAGTTTGATTTATGCCTTGCCCTGCCCCCAACAGGGTACAGCTTCTCTTGATTCTAAAACGACTGTTTGCTTATTTTTGCTCTTTGATCCCTCTGCAGGGGAAAGGTTATGGGAGGCTGCAGTTTGGTTTGAATTTTTTCCGGTGGCAAAACCTAGGTTGCATTAACTGTGAAGTGTTAGTTTATACCCTGAACCTGAAAGCAGGTGGCTATCTTTTCAGTTAGCAGACCAGAATCTGGGGTTTGCTACTTGCTCAAAGCTGCTCTTAAAACAGGTACTGCATTATACCTTTTGGGGTACAATAGGAATTTAAAGCTGTTTGAGTTATTTCCTCACTGATTTAAATCATTCTTGTCTTTACAAATTACTTAAAAATTGGAGGAAAAAGCTCTTTTCCAGCATTTGTACTTTGAACAGCTATTTGTGCTGTGGAAGTTGAATGTTAAACTTTCAAATGCAAATGTGTTGATCCCCCTCCCCCTTTACTGGTTTGAATCCATGAATTATACCCCACCAGACTTCAGCAAGTTGGCCTAATCAGACTAAAACGCTGTATCAGTAGATAGTTAAAAATCATCTTGTGGCAGGTCCTAGAAAGAGTTTAGCTAGAATGTGTGAGCTTTAGACAGCCAGGAAAGGCTATGAGGAACTTTATCTGTTCCTATAGGTAATGTCTAGGAGGCAGAGGAACTTGGTATGTGAAGCTTGGCAGCAAGAGTCTTCCCTCTCCTTTTATCATCAGTACTTGCCAGCTGATGTGAGGATACAGGGATGTTATGTCATTTTTGTGTGGAAAAAATAAACCGGTGTGTTGAAGCGAGATTAAAAACTGGTGGGAGAGGAGCCTCTGTGGTTTAATGTTTGCTGCAAGAGGAGAGCAGGTGCATGGCGTTGACCTTGGCTGCATTGCCCCAGCCTGTTAGCTGGAGCGGGTCCTTGGCCACTTCATCTTGCTGCCTGTCAGTAGGGAAGTGACTTCTTGGTAGTTATGTCTCCCAGCGGCAGCTCTGCGTGAGAAGATAAATAACTGCTGCTACAGTGACACAGCCCATGGAGAGGACTGACGGAGAGTGGGCCGGCGTACTGATTTTGTAATGTCCCAGCGTGCCTATTTGCAGGGCTGCCTTAGGTGTGAAATCCCAGGGTCCTGAGATTTAGCTGCAGATTGGCTACTCATGGAATTTCAGTGCTGGGGTGCATATTAATGCTATTAATTCCCCTTGAGATTTATTGAGGGGTGTATTTTTAGTCTTGAAAATATTTCTTAAATTAATAGTGTCTGTTCTGGTAGTCTAACCAGAATTTGTAACTGACACCGTAACCCATAAAGGCAGTGACAAAAAGGATTTAAAACTAAGTGAAAAGCACAATGGCTACAAGTCCCTTACACTAAAATAGCAAGAATCCTAAAATAAGAGACGTATCGAAAGGTGCAAAGTCAGGGTGGGAACTGTATGACGAAGGCAAAAGCTTATGTTTTTATTCTGGAGAACAAGAGAAGCCGTGACATTTCTCATTTCTGCAAACTGAGGGGTTGAAGAGTGCTGGTGTCTTCAGAAACTGATGGTCGGTGTTTTGTTACTCCTTAATTCTGATCTAGAATTACTGTTAAGAACTGGGAAAAGGGGGATTGAAGTGCCTGGGTTATTACTGGATTCACCAAGACTGTCTAGTATTGCTATATTATTGATATATGGTGTATCAATACTATACAGTATGCCGGCCTTGCAGTGGGGAGGGATGCTCCTCTTCTGGGGCTGGGTAGCTACGTGAAAGAGCAGGGGGAGGAGGTGAGGCAGCTGCATGTTGTTGGGGAGGATGAATGGGAGGAAAACGGGGTCTTCACAGACACCCTCCAGAGCTAACCACCTGAATCCCATGCTACAAGGAAGCATGAATGGCTAGAGACTCTTGAAGGCGCAGAGGAGGAAGACTCC
>NW_010237591.1:30123-43880 GCF_000690775.1 Eurypyga helias | reverse complement strand
GCTGAACCTCAATCAAGTGTCGGCATGAAGGAAAAAGAGGGTGATAGTTACCAGAAGCCATCTCCTGTGGAGGATGGGGTCACCAGTCTACCAACCTGACTTGATGTCCTGGGGTATGATTAAGGTTATTCTCTAGGGGTGGGGTGGGCTTTAAGGTTTAGGAAGCAAGGACTGGAAGGCTGTTTGCCTCAATGGAGGTCTAATCCTTCAGGGATTAGTCTCTGATATCAGTTATGGTAAGGTTAATGTTTGGGGAATACGTTGCTCTGGATCAATGTATTCTGTTTACTTTTACTGTGGGAATTCCTCCTGCAGGAACAACTGAAATTAGGGTTTATGTTAGGATTTAGAAAAAACCCACTAAAAACAGAGGAGGTGAAGTTCAGATTTTCTTTAGAAATCTCTGTTGACTGGGGTGAGGAGCTTGTGCTCTCTGTGACTGGGAAGTGCTCCTTTGGGTGGCTCTGGAGATGGTACTAGGGTTTGGAAATCCAACACTTTGCAAGCGGTGTTTATTGATGAGTTGTGCGAGGCCCACAGGTTTACTTGTGCTCTCTGTGACTGGGAAGTGAGCCTTTGGGTGGCTCTGGAGATGGCACTAGGGTTTGGAAATCCAGCACTTTGCAAGCGGTGTTTATTGGTGAATTGTGCGAGGCCCACGGGTTTGGGGAGGAGGATTCTGCTGCTTCTGTGGAGTTAAGAGGTGGGTTGTCCAGGGGAGACCATGGCTTTGTGCCCTTCTCTTATTGGAGAGGGTTTCTCTGTCTAGAATACTTTTTATGACAAAGTCCAAACAAATCCTAGTTTAATATTCCAATTTTGATGCTTCTATGAGGAAGAGCTGTGCTACTTATTTTAGTTCTGCATTTGTCAACAAAGTTTGTTCTTTTTTGAATGGGTCTGCCAGTTAAAATTGAGGCTAGCGTTTGGGACAATTGCAGGTCCTGCAAAACCCAGCAGTAAGAGATGGGAAGAGAGCAGGTGTCAGTGCATAACGGTGCATTCTGTTCTGGCGTATACGAGGGACCTCTGTGTACCGCAGCTGGAATAGCTTGGAGGTTAGCTGTCAAGTTTTGAAATTTAAATGTTGAAGGACCTCTTTTCCTGATGGCTTGTACAGACTTAGAAAGTCAGGAGAAGTAGTGTCAGTACGGGCCAATGTCTGATAATGTCTTGTGTTGTGGAAATGATCCCTTCCTTGATGAGGGTTTGAACTGAAGTTACGTCTTGGAAGATGTTGAGAACTCCAGTTACTTCTGTAGACCTGTGCAGATCCTGCAGATGGAGAAGAGGGACTTCTATTGGTGGAGCGTGTGTATTATGAGCTTCTGTCGCAGATTGATCCCCCTGGATTGGACTGGCTTTTGGGAGGGGGGGCATTGTGGTTAGAGGTAAGATTTGGAGATCTGAATTTGCTGCTGGATTCTGTGTTGGGTAGAACAGGGTAGAAGGCTGACGTTGACTTGGGTGCACTGCATTTTATTCTGTTAGTGCCATGTATGGGGTCCCTGGTGATGATTTTACTGGAGTTAACGCCTGGAACTCTATAGCTTCTGTATTTTGGTTTCATTCTGTCTCTTTCAGTGCCTCCAGATGGAGGTGGGATGTTGCTAGAGGTGAACTCCTTGTGTTCTCTTTTGCTGTGCAGAACAGCTTGTGTCAGGGTTAGGTTTTGGAAGTTCAAAGCTGCTACATACTGAGATACGAGCAGATTATTTGGGTCTTGGAGGTTTAGGAAGAGGCCTGTTGCGGATGGGAGCTAAGTGCTCTATGTTCTTTTCTGTTGTTGGTGTTTATCCTGTTTGTGTCTGTTTTAGGGGCAAGCACGGAGAGTGCAAAGGTTCCAGGCCCCAGTGTGTTCTGCAGAGCTGACCAGGGGCTGATAAGTGCTTAGGTCTGATGTTCTTTTCACAAAGTAAAAGACTTGACGTTTCCTCAAGCCTGAAATGGAATGGGCAGTCCTAGTAACCGCAGGGAAGAAGCACCAGCACAACAGGTTCTTGTAACCCAGCAAGGAACAACAGAGTGGCGGGCCAGCACTGTGCTCATTTTTCCCAGTCTTCTGCCATTAGATTTACTTGATCCACAGAAATCACTTTCTGGATGCTGCTGGTGTTTGGTCCAAATGATACATGCTTCTTCAATAGGAAGAAGTTTCCATTAGTTGTCTCTAAGATTACTGGCTCCTGGAGGAGCGTACCCAGACTCTTCTAAATAGGTTAGCAGAGAATAATAATTGCTTTAGGGTCTTTTGCCTCTTTAAATATTTTTTTTCCTTCAGCTCTGGCTGTCAGAGACTTTGGTTACACTCATTTTTCAAATCTGAAATAAGTTCAGTGTGTGTGACTGGAATATGAAAATGTCACTGCTGCTAAATACCTTCTCTTAATTTATGACTATTATTTTTTTCTTCTTAAAGCTGGATTTAAATGCAAATTATCGTTGTTAAGTCATGGAATGGGATTCATGCATGTTTTATCAATCCCAGTGCACACTCAATTCTCCACCCTCCCTCCCTTTCTCCCCCCCCTGCTTTATTTCTCACACAAACAGGTTAGTTGTTGCTTCCACAGAAAGTCTTGTCAATGGGTTATTATTTCAGACTAGTGAGCTCAGAGCTGTCTGCTGGCAGGACTCGGCTCTGACTTCATACAAACTGAGGCTGTTGCCAGGATTTTTTGCCTAATACCTGAGTCCTGAAGGAAGCTCTGTTTTACAGAACAAGAATCCAAGTGCTATCAGTGGTGCTTCCAGTGGCTTTGACTGCAAACATCACATCTGTCCTTTTGGACCAGCCTGTCTTTATGTATTTGATGCACATTTAAGGGGGGGAGGAATACGTGTCCAGAGCTAGACTGGGGCTAAGGAAAGCAGTGATTTCTTTTCTACGCTCAACAAGTTGCAAAGGCATTGCAATGGTGTGGGTTGATCCTACTAGCTGAGAAGAGCTTCAGACACCTTTAGGTCTGCTATGTGGTCTGCTGCAAGGTGCATTGCTTGTCTGTAACCAGAGCGCAGCAACTGCTGCAGATTGCCCAACCACTGCGGCGCAGGTGGATTTACATCACAAATGATAAATTCAGTGTACCACAGAGGAGATTTACTGAGGAGAAACGTGGATCAGGTCTTTCAGTTATTTTTACCTCTCCCATAGTGTGGGCTCTCTAAGGGAAAGCAATTGCTCATCACATCTAACGGCAGTAATCACCTGCCTGATAAACCTGGCCAGCTTCTGTTGCTGCTGCAGAATGTGTGGCCAGGCTGGTTACTACACATAGAATTTGGAACAGCTCACAGATAAAGAAAAACATCTGGTTTTAACAGGGCACATAGCTGGACCAAATCGCCAGCGTTTTCTGCTCTGGAGGATGTGGTTCTTCCACATCTACTGAACCGACAAAGGCATGTTTCTTCCAGGTCTCTTGAACTGACAGTGCAGGTGGAGATATAAAGTCGTGCTAACTCTGGTGTAGAAGCTAAGAATATACTTGCAATAAACCAGCTAAGGAGCTGAAGAAACTGAGATTTCAGCTTGTTAAATCTCCTTTCAGGTGACATGATTTGAACAGGTTAATGAAACCCTCTAAAACGTAAGTCCTACCCAGCTGTTACAGGGCAGGAATAGCTTACGCTGAAATGGCATTGTAAGGTGTCTGCCACCTGTCTCGGGTGGTTCAGTTTGGAGCCTGAGAAACAGGGGCTGCTGCCTGAAGCCATCCTCAGCAGCCGTGCTAGCTCAGAAACACGGTTATCTGCTCTGTCCATTCTCCCAGGCAGCGACTGAGAAACTGGCAGATGTTTGAGAGCGAGCAGAATGGTTTCTTGAATAAGACAGAACTAATCTCTCACATTTTCCATGAGGAAATTAACCGATTACTTTTATTTCATGTATTTAAGAAATCCCTCTAGTGGCCAGTAATTTGTATGACCCATTGGCTGTTCGGTTGCAGCTCATCTTGCACATTGTTTGCTGCTGTTGTATGGATTTCAAGTTAAACTCTTGTTGGATTATTTGAAAGGCTTCAGAAAAGGGGCCTGAGAGAATTTCAAATGAAAACCAGGGAAAAAAAAAGGTTTGTTTTTTTTTGAGTGGCAAGCAGGTGGTGCTAAATCTTTGAATTACTTATGGGGACCTTAAGTGATGCTTTGCTGTGGTATATAGTAGGTCACATTAAATGATCTTTTGGACACCTTTAAACATAACTTCTAAGTTAAGAAGCTTGGTAGCTTCAGTAAAGAACTTGAAATAAGCAATTAGGTTTCAGTTTGTCTCTTTATACATCACAACTCCATGTAAAACTCAGTCTCCAAAGACTGCCTATGTTATTTTATATGAAGTGAACACACATTTTGGGATTTATAAAACGGTCATCACATGATCTGCTATTCTCTATTGTAGCACTGGGATCATGGTTAGGATGGTGCTTATCGCTGACAGGGAGAGCTTGGGATCACTGAGGGACTGTGGGTTCATTGCAGCTGGATTCTTGCTTTCCTCTCTGCTCTTTCATCCCCACCGCAGCAATGCCTTGTGATGGGGTTATTGGGTATTCCAAAAATCCAGTTTTCCAGCCTTTGAAATTGCTTCAAAGCCCCGGGGAGCTCAAACACCCAGCATAGGAGTGCTGCTGGCCAAGTGCTGGGATGCGTGCAAGGGCTGTTTGTGCCAGAGCATGTCCCTGCTGGGACTGAAAAGCCTAATGCCTGCAGATGTGTGTGGGAGTGTCTCCACTGATGTCAGAAAGCACCCTGTCTTGTGCATGTCATCCACGCACAATGGCTGCATCTAGGCTGTGAATCTTTCCCACTGAAGATGCCACAGTTGAGAACCATGTTCTACAATATACAGGCAAATCTATATTTTATGGGTCTTCCAATTGCCCAGTTAATTTACTAGGAAGTGGCTGTGGAGGTAAGCAAGTACCCATTCCCTTTCTTTATTTACATCCAGGCAATGAAGGGGAAGAAAATAGCTCTCCTCAAACTCTGCGTTTGTCGTCAGAGTTAAACCTGAAGTAGTTAAAATAAGCATTGCATTTGTGTTCTTCTCCTCGTGCAGTGCCCACGCTTGCTGATGCGGCTCAGCGCTCGGCTCTCCCCAAAGCTTTCACCCCTCCAGTGACACTTCTGCTGGTCTGTCCTCGGTGTGCGGGTGGCGGGAAGCGAGAACTGCTGTGTTGTGTACTGTAATGGAAGCAATCCCAGACTTTGTTTAAATGTCACTTTGTTTCCATGATCCCTTTTCCTCGGTTGGCGATGCGAAATAAGCAACATTACTTACAAAAGGCTGCAGAGCTGTTAGCTTACAAGATTAGAGAAATGCTGAGAATTCGCTGTTTTTCTTTCTCTTCCCTGTAAGAGTTAAGTCAGACATCAGCAGAGCACCGGTTTTCCATCAGTTTGAGTTCAGGGTCAGTCTTTTCCAAGAGAAAATGTGTTCTGACTCTGGCATCCATAGTATGTCGTCTCTGTTCACCAGACAGGAGCCATGTGTCCTGCACCTGCGTGCCCGTGCCTCCCTCTGAAGAGAAGCATGTGGATGCCTGTACGTGTGAGTGGACCTCGAGGGGCAAGTGAAAGGGATTCAGAGTTGGACATTTTCGCTAGCCCAAAGCATTTGGAATTTAAAAGTAGAAATGCTTTGCTTAGGCATAGCTCTTACTGTTGATGTGCAGTGTTAGTTTAGGGGACCATGTTATTCTGTGCTGTTCTCTTTGGTTTTGGTTTTTTTCTTCTTTTTGCCACCTGGGTGCTGAGTTAGGCAAGAAAAACAGAGGTTTAGCTGTCCATCTGACAGCCTGCTTATAAGCATACCCCTCAAAGTAGAAAAAGATGAAAGGCAGTTAATAAACCAGCTTGGAATCACAGCCCTCTGTGATCCTCACCCCTTCTGCCTGCAAGGCTGGAGCTGGGGAGAGACCACCAAGTCAGCAAAGACAGCAGTCTGAGCAAGGGGCTCGACAGGTTTGGCCCTAATTTTGAGACATACTGGTCAGGTTTAGCAGTGTGGAGGCTGGAGTCCGGGGTTTAGCTCCTGGGTTGAGTTCCTCTACTTGTTTCTCCAAAGTTTGTGCAAAGTATTTCTAATCCTGGAGACATTGTTAGTTTGTGGTTTTGTTTTGTTTTTCTTTTTATCCAATGTGAGTGTTTCACTGCTTTAAAAAATAAATGTAGAACCACATCTCCAAAAAACCAGGGTTGCCCGCCCCACCCCCCCCCCCCCCCCCCCCAGTGATTAAGGCAGAATCCTTGGAGAGGACAAGAGGCTTTGCCTTTAATCTTGTGAGAGTTTCTTAAAAGCAACCTAGAGGAAAAGTTGTTCTTGAGATTGCCATGGCCACAAATTTACCACTGGTCTGACAAATACTCTGTGAATGTGTTAAGTAAACTGCTCTACAAAAGTTGAATATCTGTAATTTATTTCAGTGTATATTTTGGAAGGAACGTAGGCTTGTTTTATCATTCCCACTCCTTTTCTTGTGACTAGTGAAAATCCATTAATCTCTTTGCTTTTGTTTCTCTCTCGGTAAAATGAAGCTCTGATGTTGCCTCAGTGCAGTACTTGGAGGTTGAGACCTTTGCCTGGATTTTGGGGGCCTCAGGGCATGCCCTCTAACCTGTCTGATTTGTATTGCCTAATTCCCAGAGGCACTTGGAAGGTGAGCACCCCTAGCCATTCAAAGCGAGAACACTGTAAAATCTGTCTCTGGTAGAAAGTCAGAAAATTTTAATTGGTAAGTTGACTATTTCATGCTTGCAAAGTGTCACCTTTCCAGCGGTCTCTTCATCTGTAGTGCAATGGACAAAATTACAGATGACATCCAGGAAAACTCTCTATATTTAAAGATTGAATATTTTTTTTCCCTGCTCAGCTGCAGTGGTTGTTTTTCTGTTTTCTTACTTAATTACATATAAAACATTTTCAGCCATTTGCCAGCAAATGTGACATAATCCATTTATTTTGAAGCACTTCACCATTCCATGCAGTTAGAACCTCCAGTTTCCAGTGTAACTGGCTGCTTGAGAAAGATTAGGTCAAAATTAGGCAGTCCCAAGTTCCATGCTGGCATCAGCAAAGTCTAACTCTAAAATAACTTCGTGATGACTATAAGGTTTAGCTTAATGTTGGTGAAATCAAAATTTGGCATTAACTCCTTCATGCCAGGCGAAAACTCGTACCAGTGAGAGGATAAAAGAAACCCACTATGTTTGCTGCGAATCTGCAGTAGATCAAGAGAAATGCATCAGTTAGATCCTGGCAGCAACACCTCGGGATATACGTTCTCTGATCGTGTTCTAGCTGTGTGTTCTGCTTCCTTGATGTGGCTCCCGTCAGCAGCAGCTGTTGTTGACACCTTGGATCTGCTTCCTTGATGTGGCTCCCGTCCGCAGCAGCTGTTGTTGACACCTTGGGTATTTTGGAAGAACCTGGAGGCAGTGTTGGGTGGGTTTCATGCCTCAGTCTTCTCAGGAGCATCTGGTATGCAGCTGATTTTTGCTGTTGTCTTATGAAATATCTTTGCTTGGTTTTGATACTGTGGGTCGGATTCAGACCTGTTGTAAAAAGTGGAAAGTCTTTTTCTTCTGCTGGAGAGAGGTGTTTATAGCCCTGTGACCTCTGGGAGGGCTGTGACGTTTCCCTTCAGCCATGCGCCTGGGTGACTCAGAACGTGCCTCAGCACATGGCAGTGTCAGATGCTTCTATAAGATGGGGTAAATCACGCGAATCAGGTGGGATGTGACTTGCCCATGAGAGGGCATCCAAAGCTCTTGTGCTAGCTGTGGAGCTGTCTCCAGTATTCACCTGGATTCCCTGGTCTCTTTGACCAGATTTTCTCCTGGTTTGTGCTCTGGGTGTGCAGGCTGGCATGGGGTTGCTGGGACGTCGTGAGGAGGCAGGCTGGCGATGTGCTAGGTGATCACAGCCTGGTGATGGAGAAAGCAGTCCTTTTCCTTGCCTCAGCTCACACTCTGCTCTAGACAAAGCCTTCAACTGGCATGCCTTCTGGCTGTAAAACGAGGGTATGTTTCCTTCCCCTGCAGACACTGATCCTCCTTAGAGGTTGTGATTCCAGAAACGTTGGCATTGGTTGCCCTTAGGATGGGTGTGAGGCTCAGTGCCTTGCGGTCTGTGGAAGAGGAGGTGCTCTGGCAGCAGGAGGAAGGCCAGCTTCCTTACAGCTGTGCTTGTGGTGGTCCAGGAGGGAGTGATGGTACACAGATGAGCTTTCCAGGCCAGTGCCTGGATCCTTTCAAGTACAAGACAAAAAACCATGGTGACATTTCCTTGTGAGGAATTTGGTACAGGTTCCTGGTTGACTTCTACTTGCAGTACCTCCTGGCTGTATTTTAAAAGCAGATTCTCTGTTAACACTTTTCATCCCAAAGGCTGCTGACTTGCCAGTTCAGGGGCTGTAGGAGCATCAGCCAAGAAATTTACTTCTGTTTCTACTCCTCTATCTCACTATTAAACCCCCAGGTGCTTATAACATTTATCAGCTTTATGCTTGCCTGGAGGCACCCAGTGATTCACTGCCCTCCCAGGAAAGTAGGAGTGTTTATGATGTGCCTGTGCCAGCCTTCATCCTGTTACCTTGTACTGCAAGAATAAACTCAAGTTATTGCTAGTGTCAAAAGTTATATGAGTTTCTGGGTGCACAGATGGCTTATTGTGCTGCTTGCTGAGATTGTGCTGGGGATCACGTGGTGAAGTTTTAGATGGGACGTTGATTCTGAGGAGGGCATTGGTACTGATCCTTCTAGCAGGAGTGAAAGGGGAAAGCGATTCCATTGGCTGACCGTAAACCCGACACGTGTTTTCCTGTGGGAATGCATAGCAATGCATATTTGCTGCACAGCAAATTTTGACTTGTGTCTGAGAGGCTTTTTTTAAGTCACCTTTCACAAACACACTAGAAATAATCCACAGGTGTCTGCTCATCACAGTTTGAAAACTACTGTTCTCGAGCCATCCTGAAGTTAAATTTCTTTGAAAAAGCCTTGCTAACTTTTGTCGGCTTCTGTTTCTGTAAGTCTGCTGCCTGGTACAACATGCCCACGTACCTGAGATTGATCTGCTGTAATAATTGGGAAGGAATTACCCTTCCTGACTGGGTTTAGATTTGTCTTTGTATTCTGTATTGCAGTTTGAAAACTACTGTTCTCGAGCCATCCTGAAGTTAAATTTCTTTGAAAAAGCCTTGCTAACTTTTGTCGGCTTCTGTTTCTGTAAGTCTGCTGCCTGGTACAACATGCCCACGTACCTGAGATTGATCTGCTGTAATAATTGGGAAGGAATTACCCTTCCTGACTGGGTTTAGATTTGTCTTTGTATTCTGTATCGTCCACTCCTGGTGTTCGCATTGCAGATCATCAGAACAGAAAGAGATCCACTTGTGTAAGCAATGAGGAAAAAGTTAACTGTTGAAACAGCTTTTGCCTGTGCAAGGCAAGCCTGGAGCTTTGTCTCTGCGTCTAAACCTTTAAACTTGGCAAAATTCTCTGTGAGAGCATGGCAAAGAGCGCTTTGCATTCAACAACAATACTCTGCGCTCTGACAGCAGTGCTGGCGTTTCTCTGTGTGTCTCTAATGATCTATTCATCTGGGCCATGCTCCTACCACAGCCCGCTCTGTGCCCAGACAGTAAGCCCTTTCATGAAGGAGAAGTGCAGAGTCATATTTCTGAGTGCAAATTGGCCAGGGGATTTATTTGTAGTGTAGGCTCGGCCAAGCTAATTTCTCTCAACAGCTACGCTGCGAGTGAGCTGCACAGAGCTGGAACAGGGAAGGAGTAAGCGAATACCGGTGTGTACGTTGCCAGCAGACGGAGAAGCTGAGGGCTGGCCCTTGGCTGTTGGAGGGCAGGTTATGCAGAGGGCCAAGAGCATTCAGCCAAATGCTAAGTGTCCTCCGCGTTGTCTCAGTGTCTTTCATGATTAGACACTTCCATAGGCTGTTGCAACTGAAATACAGTATTTTGTGCTGAGGTCGTTGGCCTGCATGCCCCAGGAGTGCTGAGAAAAATCCTGGCCCTCTGGAAGCTGATGGGATCCTTCTCACAGTTGCTGGTATTGCCACTGGGAGACTCTTTGGTGCTGAACTTGGGATGGTGCCTGAGTCCAATCTTTCTTCCTGCCTGTAACTTTCCTCTTCCAAGCCTTTGTGGGCAAAGCCATGTTGTTTTGCTTTTTCTGGAATGGATGTGTACCCATGGGGCATATGGATGTCTCGGCTTTTTCTAACTGTGCAGGTATTGATCGAGGGAGCCTTCCAAGGAGGTGGGCACTAGGGTTGCAGAAAAGCATGAGGTCCTCCTTTAAGCTCTGCAGGTCTAGGACAGAGCACTTTAGTACTGCTGTCCAAAAGGCTTCACAGGTGGAATTTTGCAAGCTGTTGCTTGGTGAGTGTGTGCCTGGATCCACTACCGGAAGGCATCTGCTAACATTTTTGCCACATTCTTCAGAAATGGCCACACACAGAGGAAATGTTTCACTGTTGAGGTTTTCTCTGTGATCACTCCGTGCACCTGAGTATGTAGGCAGGTAGCAACTTGTTGGCAACTGGGTCTGGGGGGCTTGGTGCTGTTCTCCTATTGACAGTCCTATTCAGCCTGCAGCAGCAGCAGAGGAATTCCTGGTCCACTGGAGAGGTGCAGGGTCTGGATGAAAATCTGCCCTAAATGCAGAGCTACACTGGGGTGAGTTCTGTTGCCTGGTTGCACATGGGGTTTTCTTGAAAGACTGCTAACACAAAGTAGTGACTTTGCTGTAGAGCAGCCCTGCTTTGCTTAACCCAGGTTAGAGGCTGACCAAGTGGCAGGGGAGGTATGTCCTTGCAGTTCAGGGGCACAGATTGTAATGTTTGCCTGATGTCTCTCATTCATTCTTGCTGGGTCATGTTCTTTGCCCTCTGACTATCAGTTTGGAAGCCTGCACAGCACTCGCAGAAAGCCTGTGGGATGCTGGATGTGCCTAAGAGCATATTATGTGTAGCACAGTTGGGTTTTGTCCCGCCTGTCAGTACTGTTACATGTAGTAGAAGAGATTCTCAACAGTTTGGTTACATTGAGTTTATACTTGTGCTTTCAATAGGAGAAAGTCTGATTTGAAAGGGAATGCAGCCCAGGGAGTTATTGATGTGTGACAGTGATGTGTCTTTATTACTTATCAGGGAGTTATTGATGTGTGACAGTGTGTCTTTATTACTTACGCTCTGCTTGCGTAGCTCCTTGAAGGGAAAGCGTACACTTTTGGCAAGATAAATGAACATTGTAAACTACTGAACAGTGTGAATGGCTTTCTTCAGACATCAGAAGGCTGGTGAACTGTAATCTGAAGGTGAAAGAAATCTGTGTATTTAAGTGATGTTTACATCAGTCTGTGTATAGAAGAATGGAATACCATTGATTGTCAGTGGCTACATGACTTCGAGCTTCTCTTGCCCTTCTAAACCTGTCTACTTTTATCTTTCCAAGGGCAAAATCTTTCTGGATAGCCAAGCACCCTTTGCCACTTCGCTTGTAGGAACAGTTGGTGGCCTGTTCTTACATTTCTCTTGCGTTCTTCCCTACTTTGAAGCAGAACTCTTCTCCAAATGCTAAATTTGGGTTTCAACTCAGAGAGCACGGTTACTAGCACTCATCGAGTTCTTCCTCTGGCTCGTTCTGGTCTAAGATGCAAGTCATTGTGTTCCTATTATATATTTCCTATGATGTCAGAGAAAAGTTGGCTGAAAACCTTGGGGACGAATGTCTTTACTGGTGCATATCAGCACAGTTTTCACACAAAAGGGTCAGTTATTGTGTAAAACTCTCATGTCACACAGAACATCCTGTCGGTTTCCAGATCACAGAGCAGATTCTCAATTGGTAAAAAAAACCCTGAATTTTCCTTTGCTCCAGAATTAGCTTGGTGTGTTTCTTATTGCTGCTCAAACTCCTCCTAATCAGTGACATGATTTTAATTATTCTGTTTCCATTTCCTATTTTCTTACATTGTTTCTCTCAGCCTGCACTGGGCAAGTGATGAAAAATCACTTTTATTTGTAGCCATTTAATTGTACAGTATTTGGATTACAATAAAAAATGTTTCTGTGTGTGTTAAAATGACTTTGATTATGTCTTGTAGGATATTATTAGAATGAAAATCCATTAATAATGTAAAGGATGTCATATTTTACTTTTGAAGTCAAGAGTTCCTAAAAAGGTCTTGTCTGAAAAGGTACATTCTTAACACTTCAGAAGAATGGAGCATACCTGTCTCGACTGCAGAACTTGGTTATGTTCAGCTAATCCTGTTCTCTCTAGGTTGGTGTAATCCTGAAATAAGTGTTCCATTATTCCTTGTCTGCTTCAAAGGAAAAGAAGTCTGTTGATCCACGCCAGTAGTACGGTATGTCAGCAAAAAGAGGTCTTGGTTTGCAGCAGTGACTGCAAGCTCTTGACCTTTAATGCAGACTCGGAAAGGAGGTGTGAGGTTCAGGGAAAGGCGAGGAAGGTAAAGGAAGGTGTAGAGGGATTTTCTTTCTTGGTATGTTGCAAAACCTACTTTCACATTCTGAAAATCTCCGTATTGTCTATGTAGAACTGTAAAGAGTGTAAGAGACACCTCCAGATGAAAGCTCTCTTTGGGTGCTGTGAGGGCTGAGAGACAGGCACAGTGGGCTTACTGATACTTGTAGGGCATGGTTCTAACTTTCTGGGGGAAAGGAAACAAAAAAGTAAATTTACCTGTGACTGGAGTGCTTTGAGTCCAGCTTTCCCTCCAATACTGGGTGTCTAGTGGTCCATGGTGTGAGTCTTCTTACTAGCAGACTGTGGGAGCCTTGTACGCATTCTTCTGCAGGCTTGGTACAGAGACTGAGAGCTTTTCAGATGTTTCTATTTTGGGGGCCCCTATGGTAAGGTGGTATGGGCCCATATTCAGTGTTCCTGTTGAAAAATCAGTGGTACTGAGCACCTACATTTGAGCAGATTCTGCCCTTTAAAGCTATCCCTCTTTGGTTACCAGAGCCAAAAATATTTCTGAATACCAGTGTTCCTTCCCAGTGGCTTACACACTTCTGTTAATCTTGAACAGCTGCATTAGCTGGTGTCTCAATTAGCATTGCTGGGAACAAGCTATCCCTTCAGAAATTACAGAGCTCTTGCAATTAATTCCTCATTGGAGCAAATTGATTTCAGAGGCTAGTCACAGCCCTGATCCTGTGTGTATGAGATTTCCTGGGCTTTCCTTATGGGAGTTTTTCACTTGAAGCCAAGTCTGCTTGGAAATATTCACAAGGCCAGATGCAGATGGTTTTTGTTTCTTTTAAAGCTCTGTCTGCAGCGGGGCAACCACAGGAGAATGAAGAGGGGACTTGGGACTGAAGCGTCAGGAACATCCTTTGCGCTGCAAGAGAATTCCCCTTGCATGGATGCCACAGAAGCTGTTAAACATGGCTATTTTATTATGTCGGCACGAGGCAGCCATAAGCAGCCTTAGGCTGATGGCTTTTCTGGGGGGATGTTGATTCCCCCATTGTGTCTCTGCCCACTGGACTTAAGCACATCCCTGTCATGGCACTGTACCATCAGACAACCTGACAGCAACAAGAAAGTGAGAGATTTCTTGACGTGGTGCAGAAAGAGCAAAGATCCTGGAGCGTACGAAAGTATGGATGCATTTCCATACATCTGTGAGTCATTCTCTCACTTGGGCTCGGGAGATCATTAAATGGTTTTAAAATCGCTGCTGCTGCCAGCGAAATCCATTATCCA
>NW_010237591.1:19440-30111 GCF_000690775.1 Eurypyga helias | reverse complement strand
GAGAAGAGAGATATGTGTTGCATTCCTGTGCTGTGAGGTCCTGTTCTTGCACGGCTGCCCAGCCTGGAGAGTGTCGCTGCTCTGGTTACTGGCTCCGTGCTCCCACATGACTCCCGGCCACCGGTCTGGGCTCAGACCACCCTTCCGCTGGGAGGACCAAATTAAAATATTTCAAAAAACAAAAGGTACTTGCAAAAGTCTGTCCTTAATTAAGGAAAACCCCACAACCAGTGCCAAGTCCCTGTGAAGCCAAAAAGTCTTATGCATACGTTAAAATTTTAGCAACTTGTTTAAATGCTTAAACAATTCTTTGAACGTGGGCCTGAATGTTCAGGCCTTATTAATGAAGTGTGTGAGCATAGTTATGCTAAAATAAGTGGTGGCAAGGAAGGTTTAAATCTGTTCCCAGCCCCTGAACTGCCTTATTGTGAGCTAGCTCTGTGCTGTCTCATTTTCCCTGGTGTTATCCCCAAATATGTGCTATGCCCTCATCCCATTGATGTCTGTGAGATTTGGGGCATGAAGTCTTGCATGAGTAGATGTAAGGTAGGGATGGCAGTCCCAAATATCTGCAAAGCAGTAGCGTTCTTCTGGTGAAAAGAATACTGTTTGTTAACTGAGTCCCCTCAGGACTGGGTGAAAAAGAGCCATACCTGCCTGTTGGTGGGGGACTGCTTGAAAACACTGCTTTTACTGCGTTTTTGAGAAGATCCTGAGCAGGAGTACGTGAAGTAGTTGATAATAACAACTCCGCTTGCTCCTCTGTGGTAAAGAAGGATGTTTTCACAGCTGACAGGAAACACCAGAATTTGGGAAATCAAGGTATACTGCCCACTGGGTACCGAGCAGCCTTTTGCTTGTGCGTCAGGCCATGCCAGAGGCAGGGAAAGCCGTCTGCTTTGGGGTGGGCAGTGTGCTGTGACCCTCAGGGATGCTGGTGGAGCCGTAGCTGCGAGAGCTTTGTCTCGGCCGTTGTAACGGAGCAGCTGCTGTCCGGCAGTTCCGCGCTGCCTTGGCAGACTCCCTCTCTCTGCGTTTCACAAGTATTTTGCCTTGTCTTGTTTTAAATTTTTTTCTTGCCCTTTAGGATCCATACCTTCTCTTCCAGTTTCTTCCAGCTGCACTGTTTCCTAGTCAAGGTAATTCGTCACTGCTTCACCGTGGAAACTGCCCATTTGGTGGTTTTTCTGTTTTGAATTTAGTTTTCTAAGTCTGGCAGGATTCAAACAAAAAGCCAGGGAGAAATTACTTAGTCTGTTACTTTATTTATGACTTGTTTTGGGAAATCTAAATCCAAATTTGTATTTGACTCATATTAGGACTCCATTGCTGGATTCTATTTTTTGTTATTTTTGGCAGGGCTGAATTCACACCCAAAATAGGCAGAGTCGTTGGTCAGGGTAGCTTGTGTGACACTGAGCTCAGTTCTCCACTCAGACCAGGGCGCTCTGTGAGCTGCCCAAAGTGACGGAAGGCTGAAGTGGGATTTTGCTGCAGGATCTAAACTGATCAGAGGTCTCTAGTGAGCCTTCCAAAGCTAGAAGTACCTTGCTGCCTCCCCTAGTTCTGCTTTCTCTTTAGTTCAAGTTAAGCTATTAAAATTCGCATACTGTGCACTGTTCATCACGTGCTGTTAGTGCGGTGGTGAAAAGCATCAGACCCTTGTAGCAACTTGTTTGTAAAGGCTAACGTTGCACGAAGTAGTGTGGCTTTTCTAATGCTCTGGGGTTTAGCACAAGTTGTGGAACACAGCACACAGAAATATGCTTCCTACATCACTGTTTGGAGACGTAACCTCTCTCTGAACGCTTTATTGCTGCTCTGCTTTGTGGAAGATGGCCAAGGTGAGCTACTGGTGCTTTTGTCACCAGTTTCTATGCTACAGTCGTTAGAAGTGATCAGCTAACAGGCTTTCCATTGACTTTGGCCTTTGCTTTGATGAGACCCTGCAGATTTAGGGCATGTGGCCAACTTCTGGCTCTTGTTTCAGTGGAACTCAATATTGGACTACATCCCATAGCAGGCCTTGCGGGAAAACTGTATCCCTGGCCGCAAGTGGAGAAAAAGCAAGTGAGAGCACTAAAATGCATATCTCTGGGTTTTCCTGGGGCTTGGTTACGTGCCCAACTCAGTCCTGCAGCGTGCAGGAGCCCTGGAAAGCCATGCATGTCCTCTTCCTGTGAGCCATTCTCAATGCAACCCCGACCATCAGCAGCATCCGAACCATTGGTATGTGCTTGGTAGGGTGAGGGGAAGGGCTCACTGGGACCTGGGTGCCTGAGCTTGGCTCTCATAGCAGTAAGGGATTCAGGAGCAGTTGACTTAAACAGTGCAGATCCATTCTCTATGTGTGTTACTTTACACTGGGATGGGGGCAGAACTCAACACCTTCCTCAAGCCCCGTAGTCTTTGAAACACTGTCAGGAAGAGAAGGGATCCTCCTTACAGTTTTTGAACTAGCTGCCTCCAGTTCTGACTCTGCTTTGCAGTATACTCTTCTTGAACATGAAGTACTTACCCCCATTCAAAGCCCTCCCTCCCCCCTTGCCAAAGGGAACAGTTAGTAAATGCTAAATTCAGTAGGAAAATCATTGCAGGCCCCTGGCTGTAGAGTTTCCCACAACTTGTCTTACAGTGTGACCTGGACTCTGGCAAGCCAGAGGCACACAGTGTTGGGTTTGTCCTGTAGTACTTTTCCTATACAGATGGTAAAGGTGAAAACTTTCTCTTCTGACCCAGTGCCATAGGTAAATAAACTGTAAATAGCTTGGGAGAGCAGGCTGGGATGTGAAGAAGTAAAAAAGGGTGATTTTTTTTTTTTTTTTCCTTTTTGTGGCAGGGGGAGGAAAAGAGGAGAACCATCAAAGCCTAAATTAACTCCCTCTTGCAAATATAGTTTGAACAGACATTATCAAGCTAAAAATATGAGCAGTGTGTAAAAGGAGCAGTTTTCCTCCTGTGCTGCTGCTCACATGTTGCTTAGTTAAAACAGTAGGCGCTTAATGTCGCGCTTACTTTTCCACTATTTGTAGTACTTGATTTTTTTTGGGTGGGGGTCTTTTGCTGAGCATGGACAATGAGGGCTTGTGTCCCTGGTAAGACTACTAGTTAAAGCCAAAGTAAATACCAAAGTAGTTATAATTATGCCTGCACAAGCCCCTGTATGAACATTCTCACTCAAAGTTTTTGAAAATTTAACTTCTGTTTATTGGAAATGGGTTTAAATCTGAGTGGAAAAAGCTGCCATGTTAGTGGAATAGGAGTGTCCATCTGAAGGTCTGTTCCAGTTTAATAAATTAAACTTTCTTTTCAGACAAGAGTGGCAGGAATTTAATGTTATTTTTTTCCTTCTACCAGTCTTTCCCAGTTGTGTCGCACAAGCTGTAGGTTGTA
The DNA here is from genome assembly GCF_000690775.1 of Eurypyga helias. Classification (NCBI taxonomy): domain Eukaryota; kingdom Metazoa; phylum Chordata; class Aves; order Eurypygiformes; family Eurypygidae; genus Eurypyga; species Eurypyga helias. The sequence continues at coordinate 26,718 of NW_010237591.1, read as the reverse complement.
AATCTCACAGGAGACCTTTTTCCTTTAATTAAGTTCTAAACATTGTTGATCAGCTCTTGAACATGAAGTAGCCTCCCTTTTAGTGCAAAGGTCACTCATGTAACCTGTCCCTTTTGAGACAAACCTGCTGTTTCAGTCTTCTTCCCCAATTACTCGTTGCAGGCAGAGTGTGCTCACTCTGAGTTGAGAGTTGCCTGCAGGGAATCTCTTGAACTTCATCAGGTCCCTCATGGGGGAAGGAAGAACCCTTTGCCATGCTGTAGACCAGAGAGCAGCTCTGCTGAAAAGGCTCCTGTGGAGCCATGGTGGCCAGCAACCCAAACAAGAGCCAGCGGTGTGTCCTGGCAGAGGAGGTGAACTGCATCCTGGCCAACATGAACAGAAGTATAGCCAGGATATCAAGGGAAGGGCTTATTCCCCTTTTGCTAGGCACTTGTTTGATCACATCTGGAATGCCACATCTGATTTTGACACCCCTTGGTGAAGAAAGATGTTAGTAAGCATGAGTGAGTCCAGCAGAGAGCAGTGAAGGTGGTGAGACGCTGGAGAATGACAGGTAAGGATTGTTCTCCTTGCCAGCCCAATCACCTCTCCTCTTCCTGTGGCCTGGCACTTAGCATATCTTCTGGTAGCTCCTGCTTGGTCTTGACTGCGCAGATGGTTCACGCTGATCCACTCAAAAAATGTGACTGGAACCTGACACCTGGCCAAGATGAATGATGATGGACTCGAACTCAAATAGTAGTACTATAGCACTGTGCTCACCAGCCTGCTTCCAAAAATATACCAAGAAAAAAATCTAGGCACCGCCTTAATCTAAGGGCCATGTGGACTGCTAAGCTGTTGTCTTCGAGAGCTAAGCAGAGCTGACTTAAGGTGGCCCACTCTCCTCAGCCTACCAAGTACATACCACCAACCAGTGAGGATGGATGATAACACCTCCTGTGCGGCATGCTCTCATCATCAAACTTGCTGGCAGGATGTGCAGAGAAGACCAGTTGGCCTGTGCTGCCTCTCCACTAGCACTGTTGGAGGAGGAGTTTCAGCAGGCTGAAATTGCTTTTCTGCAGGAATTGGAGGTACCACTTTACCTCACCTGCTGTAAGCCTCCTCCAAGAGGAGTCAGCACAGGACACTGCCAGCACAGCATCTTCCATGTGATGCTTTCTTACCCTCAGGTTATCATGTGAACAGTCTCATCCCATGGCCTTGTCTCGCTGCACCAGGCATGACACAAGTGTTGGCTGCTCTGTCTGTGTATTTCAACCCTTCCTGACCACCTTCACCCAGAGAAAGGACAGCCAGTTTTCCAGATCTGGGAAGATGTGCATCATGGGCAACAGATCAGCAGTGGTGGTATCTGCGGCAGAGATGGCCTTAGCATCTTCAAAATGGATTAAGAATTAACAGGGTCCAACTGGTCCATCCATCTGAGTTTTAGCACTGAAGGTTTAACTGTATACTCCACTTCTTGGAGTCCTACAAACTGTCTGTTACAGAAGAAGTGCCTCTTATGGCTTGAGGAGCTCTCACTGCCAGTGGGAAGGCCTGCTCGTATTTTTATTTGCCTGTTTTTCTTGTGCAGTGGTGGTTGTCTTTTTGGAGAGAGAAAAAAAAAAAAGGAAGGGGAAAAAAGTGCCTGTTTTTCCATACACTGGTATTGCAAACACCACAGCGGTTATTTTTTCAGGGGTGACTGGTTCAGACACTACAATAGGAGTAAGTACTGATTTTATTTGATCTTAAATGGGAATTGTTCTGAAACTAATAGTGATAAATACTTTTGGGAATGGCTTGGGTTATTTGGTGGGTGTTTTTTTGGTTGGGTGGGTTTTTTTTGAGGCTCAAAGCTGGAAAAACAAAGGTTTGCCAAATTGCTAGTCATAGGGAATGTTTCATCCAGGGTGTGACAAACTTTATTGCCTTTGAGAACTTCTGGGCTTAGAAATGCTGCTGGGTGGATAGTCCTGGAGACTCGAGTTCTTTATTTGTGCCAGAGCTTTGTCTCATACATGTCTTTGTAAAGGCCTACTGGGATGTGAATTTACCTTCTACATAACACCACCATTACAACCTAGGCAGTAAAATGCTATTTTTCTTCTCGCAGTTTCTTTGTGGGTAGATCTAGAGATTCCTCCAGGCTCTCATTCATGCCTGGAGGTTGTTAGCTGTTGAGGTTCTTCTGGGGTGAATTTTGTCAAGGACATGCTGGCGTGGGGGGTCTGATTGATTGGTGGGAAGCTCTTTCCTAGGCCCTTAACACAGGCCAGGATCAGGTAGTAGCAGGCTTTGGTGTGCTGTGCCCTGCTCTTGGGATGGTGATGTGTCAAAACTTGTGCCATCTGACCTTACAGGAACTGGAGACAAAGATGTGATGGGAAGAGCATCCTTCAGCCCCCTTGTCTCACCTGGGGAAGCAAAGAAGGGTGAGCTGTTGAAGGCGACTAGCTTATGAGGGAAGAGCTGCAGGATTCCTGTCAGCTGTAAGGTTTCTTCTGCTAGGCAAAGTTTTGGGCTTCACGAAGCAACTCTAAGCAATTGAGGAAACATCATTTTCTCATCTTAATAATTTTCTCTGGAGGTTGAATGACTACACTTTAATTTTCTTTTGGTCAAGAAAATTGTTTCATTTGTGAACTTTGGGTTTCCATTTTCCATCCCGGCAAAGAGCTCCCTCACTAATACGTTTTGGGCTTGTGTGTGCACAAAGCTGAACAGCAGAATCTCCAGGCTGAGACAAAGGAGCAGGCAGCATGACACCAAGACTAACTTGAGACACACAGCTGAAGCTTCCCCTTTCCCTCCTCAGACTGTAGCAAGCCCCTCCACATCTCCCCCGCTGGTATTATGCAAGGTTAGAAGGACTGGGATGAGACTTGCTGAGGGGAAACTGGCACATGCACCTGACTCTGTGGGATTTGTGTGCTTACTTTGTGGATTTGTGGGATCTTTAAGACTAGCCTGGGCCTGGCAAAGAATATGGTGTAAGATGGATTCTGGCGTTCTTCAGGATGGCCACCATCATCTTCACTTGGTTTGTGTGATGCCTAATTCCAACGTGGTCCTGCTGTATTGCAGGGAACATCTTGGTGCCACTGCAGTTCCAGTGATGACTGTGAACAACAACCCATTTTCAGAGTTTTCTGGTATTTTAGGTATTTAGGAGCTCTTGTTCACTGACTGTGCAGCTGGTGTGTGGGAGGAGAGCAGAACACGACTCGTGAAACGCGCAGTGGCTGTGGGCAGCCAAAGCAAGTGTGCTAAAACAGGGGCTCAAGCGGACATCAGCACTTCCACTCAGTACGTGAGCAGGCTTGACTTATATTGCTGACTTGGTAGAACAGGTCTCAGTACGTGAGCAGGCTTGACTTAACCTGTTCCACCAAGTCAGCAATATGACTGTTTCTGTCAACAGACTGCAACATCCTTGCAAACTAGATTTACAGTCCAGTTGCACCCAGGGTCTTGGTCAAAAGCAAACCCCAAAATTACAACTAACTCCAGCCTTGCTCTGTCACAGAAAAGCAGTTAATAGCAAAGAAACCAGCCTCCATTCACTTGGTGATCATTTATTCCTGTCTATTAAAACAATTAATAATATTCAACAAACAAAAATCCTGTCCTTAAGTGATTGTGTTCTTCCAATTATAAATAAACTCAAAATCTGACTTCTTGATTCTTTTATTTTTTAAACTTAAACTAGGATAAACCCCATGGCATTAGTATCTTCTGGTTTCATGAACTGGAAAGGGTTCATGCCCTGATTCTCATCTGGAGGATCATACAATGACTTGGGGTGGAGGTATGTTCCTGAAATGGCTCGGAGTAGCTCTAGAGTTTGTGATGTGCCCCCCTTCTCCCTTCTGTGTACCCTCCCCTAACTACAGCCATCTCTGGCTTCAGATAGGGTGGAGGATGCTGTGGGAAGTCCCTTTGGGTTTCTGGAGCTGGAGGACAAAATTTGTAGCAGTTGCTGTGGACTTGGCACAACCTTCCACTGCCCTCCCCTTAGAGATGTTTCACACTATCTTTGCTATCTCTCCTTGGTACTTTTCTCAGTATTTATACTACTTCAAGAATATAAAAGGATTTTAAGTCCTTAGTGGAGCTTGCAGAGCTGTGGCTGCACAGGCTGTGCCCTGCCATGGGGCTGGGCTTTCCTGCCTTAAGGCTGGGAAAAAAAATAAGGGAGCAGCCCTTTGGCTTAAGGGAATTTGCAGTGGGATCTGCCATGACCACGTGAGTGGCCAGGTGTTGGATGTGCAAGGTCCTGGTCCCAGGGAAACACAGACTGGAATGGAACAGCTGGGATGCGACTTGGCTCGCTCGACCTGTAACCCAAACACGTGAGGTTCCCAGGCAGAGATGAGCTTGTGGCTCCTTTGGGAGTGTTTCCATGTGATTCCTGTCAGAGACATGGATCTGTGCATCCTGTTCCAGTTTGTGCAGCTATGCTACTCAGCTCCGAGGAAGAAATATTCTTTCAGGGAGGGTGGTGGAGGCTGTGGAGGAAGCAAACTGGTTTCTCCCACCCTATTGTTTGGGACCGAGCGCTAGTTCAGTGTTTTAACAGAACATAACATCTGCATAAAGCTCCTCCGTGTGTTTCCACAAATGTATAACCTCTGTGTCAGGCAGCAGTAGGAAAGCAAACTGCCTCTCTCTGAGCCTCAGCCTTGCTCCTTTCTGGCTACAGAAGGGGGCAGGAGGTCTGATGATCCTGGTGTATGTTGAGCATCCCTGCCTTCCCCCGCTGCCTCACTGCTCAGCTTGACTGTGCACAGGGCTGTTGGGAGGGACTGTGCTGATTGCAGGTTGCAAAGTGGAAGGCAGTGGCTCTTCAGACCCTGGCTATCATTGTCCACGCTGCAGAGTGAGGTGTTCCTTTCCTTTGTGAGCTGTGTGTTAGCGGCGGCTCCTTTCAGTTTCTTAGCAGAGCCCCTGATCCTGGCACAAGTGATTCCTGGGCTTTAGGGTGAGGCGTAGGTGAGCTCACAGCCAGGCTGTGCAGCTTAAATAGTGGGCTTTGCAGGTTGGTACAGCAAGCCAAGCAAAATCCTGGTGCTTCTAGGGATAGGACCTTAGTGGTTGCCTTACCTTGGGCCACCCGAGTTGTGATGGTTTGCGCTGTCTTTTTCAGGGGGTGAATGAACTGTTTGAAGGGATGTGATTGTGACAGCCAGTAAGAAGAATTCGGCACGAGGGCATTAAGAACAGACTTCTGTCCTGTATTTGCTTTGATGATAAAGCTGCAGTGATTCAGCAAGAGGGGAGCAGTGTGCAAGCTTGCCCGCATTAAGCGGGTGCCCTGTCTTTGTAGGGAAGTGTGCTCTGCGTGCTTTAGCAAGGACTTGCACATCTGTGGAGCTGCCCTGACTTCTGCCACGAGCTGGATGTGCCTGTAAGAAACAGGTCCTGCCTCTGTTTGACTCATTTACCAGCTGGGAAAAGGCAAAGTATGTAAAACGTGTGTTGACAGGGCTTCGTGCTCTCATTTTTCTAGGGCGGCCACTGACCACAATGTTGATAACACCACAGCGATCCTTAGAGAGTGGCTGAAGAACGTGCAGAACCTCTACCATGATGTGGAGTGGAGGCCGATGGAAGACCCCCAGTGAGTACTACAGCGAGGGACTGACTCAAGTTGTTTGGTGTATATGTCAAATTTTCTAGGTTTTCTGTTTTCAAATGTGGAGATGTACTACATGTCCAAGCATTAAAATGTGGGTATTTTTGGGAGAGTGGGGATGTCTGTCCTATTAAAATTATGTTCTTATGGGTCCCATAAAAAGGTTTCTGACTTCTGTGGAGCAACTAATGCAGAACTTTGAAGAAGAAAGCATTTTCCGTTCAGTTATTTAGCAACTGCAGCTGCTGTCTTTGCATGGTAAACAAATAGCATCAAAAGCTACAGGGAATAAAAACTCTCATTCTTTATTTGCAGGGAAGCAGAGAAATTATAGCCATTCCCATAGTTTCTATGAAGGTTCTGTCCGAGACATGAAATATTCAGTAAGTTATGAGCCAGAGAACTAGATTTAATTCAGTATATTGTGCCTCTGCATGACTTGCAGGATCATTGCTTTGAAATACGCTGTTAGGTTTAAAGAGGATCCTTGTTTAAGGAATGAAGTGCAACACCTATTTATACACAGAATTTCAAAGTGAAAGAATCAGGTGTGTTGGGTTTTTATCTCTGCGCCCCCCCTCTTTTTAAGATCAGCTGTTCCTTGGTTTGTTCTGTTTTCTATTTCTTCCATCAGGGAAAAGTACATCAGTTTCCCCTTTCTTTAGTCATGCTTTTACTTTCAAGATCCTCAGTGCAGTGGTGGGGCATCTCTGGTAGAAGCCCACAGGGAAAGCTTTTTTTATTGACTTTCTAAACCTTTCAGTTGGAATTGCATTGTCTTAATCCTGTCAAACTTGGCTCTTGCCAAGTTCCGTAAGAAGATTTTGAAATTCTTAGCTCCTTCACTGGCACTGAAAGTTTCAAAGGCCTGAATTTTTATTCCACATAGGGATCTGTCCCTGAGTTTCCTTCCATCTTTGTTACAGTGTTTGCTTTTGGACAGACCTGAATTTTTATTCCACATAGGGATCTGTCCCTGAGTTTCTTTCCATCTTTGTTACAGTTTGCTTTTGGACCTGATCCCAAAACCAGAGACATAGTGTAACTTTGCTCACATGGGGTTGGGTGTTGGGTGTTTGTAGATTTAAGAGCTGTTATCGGTGTGTTAACAGTTACCAATAATGCCCAGACCCTGAGGGAATCCGAATTACCTTCATCTTCACATCCTTGGAGCTGGTGATTCTGCTGGGCTTAAGGAAGCTGTATCTGTAGTCTTAAAGCCTAGCAGAGGACACGTGACTTTCTCCCACAGGGTCAGATGAGGCAAATTGGCTTCGGTTCACATCGGTGGGGTAACCTCTGCTTGTGTCAGCTTAGGGACAAGTGGATGAGGTTTAACAAGGCCAAGTGCCAGGCCCTGCATTTAGGTCACAACAACCCCAGGCAGCGCTACAGGCTTGGGGACGAGGGGCTGGAAAGCTGTCACTGTCAGGCAGAAAAGGACCTGGGGCTGTTGGTCCACGGCCGGCTGAATAGGAGGCAGCAGTGTGCCCAGGTGGCCAAGAAGGCCAGCGGCATCCTGGCCTGTATCAGGAACAGTGTGGTCAGCAGGAGTCGGGAAGTGATTGTCCCCCTGTACTGGGCACTGGTGAGGCCGCACCTTGAATCCTGTTCAGTTTTGGGCCCCTCACTGCAAGAAAGACACTGAG
>NW_010237591.1:0-19346 GCF_000690775.1 Eurypyga helias | reverse complement strand
GGAAGCTCAGGGGAGACCTTATTGATCTCTAAAACTCCCTGAAAGGAGGTTGCAGAGAGGTGGGGGTTGGTCTCTTCTCCTGATTAAGAAGTGATAGGACAAAAGGAAACAGCCTCAAGCTGTGCCAGGGGCGGTTTAGATTGGAAATTAGGAAAAAATTCTTCACTGGAAGGGTTGTCAGGTATTGAAACGTGCTGTCCAGGGAAGTGGTTGAATCACCATCCCTGGAGGGATTTAACATAGACGAGGTGCTTAGGGACATGGTGTAGTGGTGGTATCAGCAGTGTTAGGTGGGGGTATCAGCAGTGTTAGGTTAACAGTTGGACTTGGTGATCTTAAAGGTCTTTTGCAACCTAAATTTTTCTATGATTCCCTGCAATGCTGCAGCACTGCTTGTTCTCCAGTGCTCTGTGTACACATGCCAGCACAAAACTTGGAATCATTTTCCTCAAAACCTCTCTTGGGTTGCCTGAGGTGACTTCAACGCTGTTTGTCTTTTGGAAAGAAGGCAGCAAGGGAACTTTTATTTTTAAACTACTGTAATAGGACCCAGACATGAGTTGCAGTCACTTTTTTTTCCTCTGCTAGGTCTTACCCAGAAGAAATTGGACCAAAGCACTGGCCAAGCTCCCGCTTCACTCATGTGATGAAACTCCGACAGGCTGCCCTGCGTGCTGCGCGAGAGAAGTGGTCAGACTACATCCTGGTAAATACAAGGTTTGATTTATTAACTGTTCTCAGGCAAAAGCTTTTCAGGTAGTCACTCTGTCTTTAGATAGTGAGGAGACTTTTTGGCAGCCCCAGGTATCAAAGGTCTCTGCATGGAGATGCTGTGCGTCGGTTCTTGGTCTGATGACCGAGAGACCTTGCAGCTAGGGCGATAAGCCCCTGGGTAAGCCCAAAGCTTTCTCCACGGGGGTCAGGATTGAGTATAGTCCTGCAAGGGTGCCCCAGATTGAAACCCCGCCTGTACCTGTGAAGTGTAGGGGCAATAATTCTGCAGAACAGCTGTGGAAAGATGCATGCCTTTGGTCACTGCAGCAGCAATTACTGGTGATGGTCCCGGCCTCTGAACAAGGCAAAGGTGTGAGGCCAGTTTTTAAGAGTTCTTTGTGATCCTTTTCACAGAATAAAAGTGCCCTGATTCAACAGTGTTGTTTTCCCTCGCAGCTCTGTTGCCCCAGTGCTGGAGTAACGTTCTGTGGAGTCAGAGGGAAGCTCTGCATGTTTTCTCATCTCATAGCTTACCTCTAACAGAGAGGTGTCCTATGCTATCAAAACCACCAGCTCAGTGCTTTTTGTGGGTATTTTTCCCAGCCTCATGCCTCTGGCTGCCTTGTTCCCAAGAAAGAGTCAGGAGAAGCATATTGCTCCATGTAATAACCTTCTTTTTCTCTTCCCCTCTTACTTCTCTAGTTTATTGATACAGACAATTTATTGACTAACCCACAAACCCTGAACCTGATGATAGCAGAAAACAAGACACTGGTGGCACCGATGCTAGAGTCTCGCTCTCTCTACTCTAACTTCTGGTGTGGCATCACTCCGCAGGCAAGTGACCTCGTGCGTGATGCTGGGTGACTGTGCAAGCTGTGTTTTCAAAGGCCTCCTGCCTTGTGTCTGTGAAGTGGTGGGCGTCGCTTCTGTTCTCTGGGCTTTCCCATCTGCTTTTGTAGTGTCCTTTTTCTGAAAAGAAGCTGCTGTAGCTCTGAGACGTGCAGAGGTGGTTGGCATGTAGTGAGAATAGTGGTGCAATCATCTCAGCTTGCGCCTCCCTCAGTGGCGGCATCCCAAGTCTTGGGTGAGTGTCTTTGGGAATGATCCATATGTTTACAGTGAATCTGGGAGTAAGGGTAGAGAGGACACTGCACTCTATAAATGTTTTTCAGGCTTTGTTTTCTAAGAGGGCAGTAGGTATGAGTAAAGCAGTAAGTGTTCTGCGTTGGGTGTGCAGGCAAGCAGCTGAAACTTGCTTCCTTATCTGAGGTTCCTCACTTGAAAAAACTGAATCAAGAGGAAGCTGAGCTTGCTTAGCCACAAGTCTTGGAAAGTGATACAATCCCACTAATGACATAAAAAATACTGAAGTACACACCAGAATTTATTTGAGGTCATTCCATATGTTTGTGTAATGGCCTTAAAACTCATGGTATATTATTTAAGACTAGCTTTCCTGTGTAGTGACACTAATCTGGGAGGAACTTGCTTTTCTTTCTACAGTTCTGCATTGTATATCGGTTATTTTTCTCATATATGAACAAGATTTATGAAGTGGGACAACACCCTTTGCCTTGAAGGGAGTGTGTGTGCTGAAGTACATACGCAAAGGCTTCTGGTGTAAAGGACAGAAGTGCTGAGCCTACAAATCAGTTTCATGGTACTTTCTCAATAACCTGGACTGCAGAAAGTGTCAGATACAAAGATGATGTCTAGTAGGTATAGCATTATTTTTAGAGCCAGAAGGAACTGATCCACATCACTGTAGTGTGTTCATCCTGGCTGGTAGATAAGCCCCCACCCAGTTGCTTGTTTGCTCCTGCCCAGTGGGTTGGGGGAGAGAACTGGAAGGGCAAAAGCAGAAGACAAAGAAAAAACCAACCCCAAAAGCAACCCTAAAGAGAGGTGGGGGTTGGTCTCTTCTCCCAAGTGACAAGCAGCAAGACAAGAGGAAACTGCCTTATCATTGCTGGCGGAAAACAAAAAAGCAACGCCATTCCCCACTTCTTCTGTTTACCTGGTGTAAAACATCATTTTTCCCACTGTTACCAAGAACACACGTCGGGACTGCAGGCAGAGTGAAAGCACCGCAGCCGTACCGGCTTGGACCAAGGGTCTGTCTGATAGCAGTGGTTTGTGGCAGATGCCTAGGGAATAGTATAAGAACATGGCAAACAAGTTAGTGAATGATACTTCCCCAAAATATTTTTCCATCCTCTTGCAATATCCTACTCTAGGATTTTTTGAGGAAGGCTTTTGCCTTTAAAGATTTCAGTGGTGGTTTTTTTTTGTTGTTGGTTTGGGTTTTTTAATACAGAAGTCACTATCTAAATCCTTTTTTGTTGTTGTTTTTGGCACCCACATCATCTTATGGCACAGAGTTTCACAGTTCAGACTAATTGAGTAAGAATAGCAGGAAAAGGTCCTGAGCTTTCCAAATTCTTGGGAAGTCAATATGTAAATAAGAAAAGAGGTGTTTTGGAATGTGTTTACTTGTTTCAGTTTTTTTTTTTTTCTAAAATGGAGGTACGAACTTCATAGCCAAGGCATTGTCCTTTCAGTTTTTAAGGTTAAGCCCTGAGACAGCCAGGTTTTCCACTGATGTAAATCGGCATTGCTCCACAGCCTGAAGTGGATCTCTGCCTGTGGGCACCAGCCTCAGCCCCGGCCCCTGGCATTACCTCTCCGAAAGTAGACTTCCATCATTCCCAGCATTAGCTGGGAAAAGGAGGGGGGTGGGGGAAACCAACAGCAAATGCATCTTGCAGAATTTGGTGATAAAAACTGTTCAAATGAACAGGAAAGTTCCCCCTTTATGTTTTTTTTTCTTTTCTCTTAATTGCTGCTTCTTGTTTTCGTGCTCACAGTCCCACGTCTTCATGCTGTCAGCCTTGCTCTCCCTGGGGACCTGGGGAGGGAGTAGCAGCTGGAGCCCGCCCTGAAACACAGCCTCTGGGACGGAGCAACAGCAAGCCAAACCCAGCTCCAGACAGCTTGACATTTAGTTGTCACGAAGCTATAACCTTAGGAGAGCGTGGCAGCAGTGCTGACAAGTTGGAGTCTTGACTATGCGTGATTTACGAGCAGTGAAAAGCCCCAAAACCCCATAGTGAGTGACTGGAGGAGGAAGGATTAGTTTCCAGCATCTTTCACCTGTGGGCATTCTTGGTTGTCTGTCAAAGATTGAATGCCTTAACCCTTCCTTCAGTGGGAATCTCTAGTAAGGTCTCAACCCACTCCCTCCTCTTCATGAAAATCAGACCGACTGTGTTTGAGCTGTCTAGTCCTCACAGCACGGTCAGAAGGGCAGGGGGGAGGATCGGAGATACATAAACAGGCAAATGCACCACCCCATGCTTCTACACAAAGCCAGGGCAAAGTGGTTCTGCAGTGATTTGCTCAGCTGTTGCTAGGATGCTCATGGAAAATAGAACATAAAAGTAACTTTAACTTATTTTAGTGACTCATCATTTCTGTAAAGACCAGAATCTGCTCTGGATTCAACTGTCAGCCGTGTCCAGATGTCTAATTGGTGCGTTAGGTTTTTCTTTCTGGAGGAATTCAGTGTATTTACTTCCAAATCTGATAGCTTCAGGCAGATTGCACCTGCAAAACCAGCTGTGAGCTGGAGAGTATGGGTGTTGCACCCACAGTGCTGGAAGTGCTTGCCCTGGGATGGAGGAAGCATGGATTCGTACACAGCTGATGGAGAGTGCGATATTGCCTTTGCTGCCGTGAAACAAAAAAATTTTTTTTTTTTTAAAAGTCATGGTCAGAAATGATCTGCAGATCCAGTTCTGTGAGGTGCTGAATGTCCTTCGTGCCTGTTGGAGGATGTCACAGATGCTCAGCAGCTTCCAGGATCAGACCTAAGGGTCTGTGCAAAAAAGGTTTTTGAAGAGCCGGGAGAAAATAGTCTGAGGTTTGAAGCTCTTTTTGCAAGGGAGTTTTGTAATGTAAAGGCTTGGGATTCCAATAGGTCCTAAAAAGGAGAGAGAAGGTCAAGCTTTAATTTTTTGGGCTGGAGGTTTTTTCTAAATACTTGACTGAGCCTTTTCCAAATGGAAGACACTTAAAAATCTGAGAACTGGTCACTGACCCATCTCTGCTGGGGTGGGCTAAGGGCTTTTGCTAAGGAGCATCTATGAAACAGAAATCTCCTGTAACGAGCAGCCCCCTCATTGTGATTGCAGGGCTATTACAAAAGGACCTTGGATTACCCCCTGATTCGGGAATGGAAGAGGACAGGCTGTTTTGCTGTCCCGATGATTCATTCCACGTTCCTCATTGACCTGAGGAAAGAGGCCTCCACCAAGCTGATGTTCTACCCCCCAGACCAGGACTACACCTGGAGCTTTGACGATATCATGGTCTTTGCCTTCTCCAGTCGCCAGGCAGGTACGTCTGCAGCCTTTGCTGGGGAGGATTCGCTGGTAGAGATGTGCAGAGCTCTACTTTGAGTTCAGAGGCCAGAAGTCCTGTGCTGACTTCAGTGGTGAGTTCAGACCCTGTTCCGGATCTGCTCAGGGATAACCAGCAGTGACTGGCAAGGCAGTTCTGATTCACAGCTAGCTTCGAAGGACACAAGAGCCACTCTTGGGACGGGGGGAGTATTTCAGAGACAAAGTGTGTGGCATCCACCCTTGATTTGTGTCGCAGTAAGACAGCAGTGAACACGGGTGAATGCTGTGAGAGCGGAAGGTATTCTAAGTCTGTAGACAAAGCTCTAAAGAGGGCAAGAGACTGTTTTTAAATGGAGCAGCCCTCGTGGAAAATAAAAACCAAGTTGCTTGCCCACAGTGCTCACGAGGGCAGGAATTGTCTGGTTTAGTTTTGTACGTCTTTTTTTTTTTGGGTGTGGGGGAGCGGTGGGAAGCAAAAGCAGTGCAACGTTCAGGGGGATGATGTGGACCCTGTGGGCTGTGCTGAGAGGAAATCTCTTGCAGGCAAGAGCAGGCTAGAGCTGGTAAATCTCTGCATACTTGACTTTGTGTCGTTGGTGCTTTGGGAGAACCAGTGGAGCACAGAGGTGCCTTGAGATCCTTGGGGCACAGCTGAGAGAAAATATGTACTGCTCCAGCTGATACTGGGGTAGACTCCTACCGGACAGTGGGAGGATTTTAGTTAGAGCTGAAATACAGGAGTCCTTTCAGGCCAAGTCACACAACCTTAGTGTCCTCTTCCTTTCCCTGGAATGGCTGTTGGTGTTTGCAGGGAGCTCTGCACGTCTCGGAGAAAGCACTGTCTCTGAGGTGCATGATGCTGCTGCTACTGATGCTTGTACTTGTGGATGTTTAGTCCCATTTATTTTTTGGAGAGTGGATCTGGCTGTCTCCAGCAAAGTCCTGGGTGGCAGACCTGGAAGGAGCTCCTGGGAAGGGTTTTTAATGGCCATCTCTATTGTTCTTTACCCTGTTGTATTGAAAAGGAGAAAGTTCGGAGCCTTATAAAGGAAAAAGGGACTGATGAAACCTCAGCAGCACCAATGAAATGCGTTTCTGTTCTGAGCATCATGGCAGGTTTTGCTGTCTGACTGAGGTGAATTAGTAGGGAAAAGTTGTTTGTGGGTCCTCTGAGTGAGGTGCAGCCGGTGCTATCTGTCCTCTCTTTGTAAAAGAGACAAAGTTAAGGTGAGAAGGAAGGGCTGTTCTTTGGGGTCAGACAAGCAGAGAGAAAGTGAAGTGACTATAGCTTGTCGTTGGCAGTTGCTTCTGCAGAAGAGACAGGCTGAGGAGACTGCCTTTCCCACCACTTCCAGAGCAGCACAGCAGCCACCAGCTTTCCTTCTAGTGATCTTTTGGTTGGAAGTTCTTGACAGCATTGAAAAAGATGGCATTGTCTTGGCAGACTAAGCGGAGCTTTTTAACACTCAGCTACAAGAGGATAAGGGGCATCAAGTGAGAAAGACGAATGGTAGAGGAGAGGGAGCAAGACTTGCAATTAGAGCCCTTGCCAGGTAGAGGTGAGATGTGAGCTTGCAGGGCACCTTTGGGGCCCTGACTTTGAGTCAGGGCATGGATATATTGGCCCCAGAGGACAACTGAGGTTTAAGTCTGGATAGCAAGGCTCCTTCCGATTTACCTGCCCCCTTGTTCCCCGATAGCTCTCCCAGAAATGCAGCATCCAATGAGTGTGGTAAGTGCATTGCATTAGCTCCAGCTGCCTAAGAAATACTGCAGGTAATCAAACCCATTGTTTTTTCCTTCCATCCTAGAACATTTTAGCTTTTTCCTGCACTGACCCATGACATAAAAGGCTTTGCTTCTGCAGTTGGGCCCATGGATCTGCTCAGGTTGTTGGCTTGTGTCCTGGGCTGAGATTAGTCACCCAGGATAAAAGGATGACATCCAGGTTCAGAAATGTGAAAAATGTATGGACTCTGAGGTAAACTTCTGAGTAGCTTCAGTTAATTCCCTCAAGTCATAAGTTGTGTTGGCTTTTGTCCAGGCCAAGTATTGCACTTACCACCTCAAATCAAACCATCGATTTTTCAACAGTGCTTGAAGCAACTGTGTTGTGATTCTTCAGAGAGACCGTCCCACTTCTGCTGAGGCCGGGGGCTGTGGTGGGAGCACTGACACGGAACAGAACTCGGTGAGGGTGTTTTATTGCCAAAGGAGGCTCTGTAGAGCCCGTGGCACTCACAAGATAGCATTTAGCCAGCGAGATTTCCTCAGCTTCCTTTCAGCCTGAGGCTCTGAAGACCTACATCCAGCCAGCTGGAAGGTCTAGTTGAAGGGATGTGGGGGAAATTTAGGTTGCCTAAGTATGGTTGTGGGTTTAGGGCATGGCTGTGAATCCTGCTCACTGCCTTACAAAGGCTAATATTGACACAGATATCTATAGCTTTTCTGTCCCTTGTAGCAATTGTTTATTACAAAAACAGAGCTGGAGTGCTAGTCCCCCTCCCCATTTTAAGGTAGCTTTCCCATCCTAAAGTAACTTTTATCCCAGAAAGAACATAAGTACTGGTGTGGATCTATGCAGATTAACTGTGTTTAAGCCAGCGGAAGATAAGCATGGAGATCAGCGAGGCAGATAAGATTAGTTGATTAGATCAGTGCCAAATCCATTAGTGTCAGCAGGTAGTATTTTTTATTCTGCCATTTACCTAAATTGCAGCTGACATCTGAATGTGTTTTGGCAAGTAGTGTTGCCAGCAATTTACTTGCAGAAGTTAAAATGGTAGAAACACCGGGGTCATTAATGCAGACAATTCTGCTCTGCTAAAAATACCAAGGATTAAGGGGACTAACACATGAAAGCATCAACGCACCAGGTAGTGTCTGCTTTTCATTTATTTCCTAGAGGGAGGGGGGTGGTTGTGCTTGTTTCATTAAAAAAAGGAAATTGAAAAAAAAAGGAGGCAGGGTTGCATAATTTCTTAAAATCTGCTTGGCCAGTTGTATGGGTTCTAGCAGCTTTTAGATTGTGGTGAGTTGGTACGGGATCTTACCAGAGCTCAGTGAAAACCAACAGAAATACTTTCCCTTGGCTTCTCTGACTTGTGTGTTGCCTGATGGGACATCAGGCCGAGTGCTGCTGCAGTTGTAGCTGTAGTGAGCCAACCCTTCGTCAGCCCCGAGGGAACAGCCTTTTGCTGACCACGCGTTGCTGGGACGTTCCCAGTGAACAAGCCTGGCGGTGGGTGGGTCTCTCCCTTGCATCCGCTCCGAGGAGAGGCTTTGCATCTTCTTTATGTCACAGCTGTAGGTTCAGCTCCTTGAACAAGCAGTTGCAAAAAGCTTTTCAGTGCGAGTATGTTAACATTAACACCTGGGGGTGTTGGTTGACGGCCGATTGAACATGAGCCAGCAGTGTGCCCAGGTGGCCAAGAAGGCCAACGGCATCTTGGCTTGTATCAAAACCAGCGTGGCCAGCAGGTCCAGGGATGTGATTCTGCCCCTGTACTCGGCACTGGTGAGGCCGCACCTCGAGTACTGTGTTCAGTTTTGGGCCCCTCACTACAAGAAAGACATTGAGGTCCTGGAGCGTGTCCAGAGAAGGGCCACAAAACTGGTGAAGGGTCTGGAGAATATGTCTTATGAGGAGCGACTGAGGGAACTGGGCTTGTTTAGCCTGGAGAAGAGGAGGCTGAGAGGAGACCTGATCACTGCCTACAACTCCCTGAAAGGAGGTTGTGGAGACGTGGGTGTTGGTCTCTTCTCCCTAATGACAGATGATCGGACGAGGGGGAATGGACTCCAGCTGCGCCAGGGGAGGTTTAGATTGGATGTAAGGAAGAAGTTCTTCACCGAGAGGGTTATCACACACTGGAACAGGCTGCCCAGGGAGGTGGTGGAGTCACCGTCCCTGGATGTGTTTAAGAGACGGGTGGATGAGGTGCTGAGAGATATGGTTTAGTGGCGGTCAGATCTGGTTGGACTGGATGATCTCTAAGGTCTTTTCCGACCTAGTGATTCTATGATTCTATGATTATCACCTGGTTTTGAAAGCATCTTTTCTCCTTGCTGGTGAATCTCTCTAGGATTTTCCTCTAATCTTCAAGGCACAGTTCAAATTAGTCCTGGAGAGGAAGGACCATGTTTGGTGGTAGGCTTGGCACTTCCAAGATGGTTATCGTATTCCTCAAAGTCCTTTGCCAGCAGAGGTGAAAATACACTGTCTTTATTTTCTAGCCAAAGCAAACAGCAGCAGGAAGATGCTTGACTTCAAAACCCAGACTGAATCCCGTGCTGGGCTAGTAACAGACCCTGCAGCTGTACTGGTGCCTTGGGCCTTGCAGCTTCATCCCATCGGATCCCAGGGGAGCTGAGCTGTCTGGGCTTGCATTTGGCCCAACATGTGCTGTTGAAGCCAGGGGCCACACTTGGCTCCTCCACCCTGGAAGGAGTCTCCTAGGGAGAGACTCCTCTCCTAGGAGACCATTTACTGGGGTCTGACAGAGAATCCTTGCAAAGCTCAGACAAAAGCTTCCACCATCCCTAGCTGCCCTGGGTTTGTTTGAATTTTTCCCTCTCTTAGGCTGCCTGTTGGACCCACCCCCTTGTTTGTCAGGGAGCAGGGCAGGGTCCCCCCTCCCCGCAGAGGAGCAGGGTACCTTGTAGGAACCACTTCCCTTTCACCTGAACCACTTCACCCCTTGCAGGTCTGTAACACATGCAGCCTTCCTGTTGCGAGGGGGTAGTCCTGCCCACTCCTGAGTGGAAATGCCTCCACCCTTCACTCTGAGCTGTGTGTTTCCCCACCCTTGAGCCCCATCTCCCACCCCCCTGATTTGGAAGCTGTTGCTGAGCCCTGGGTCTGTGCAGGGAGGGAGGCCCCGTGTCCCAGGATCGCTGCTGCGTCTCCTTCAGAACCCATTTGGCACCTGTGCCAGCTGTTGCATTGCTTGAGGCTGGATGCAAACCCTGCATTCAGGGTTCCTGCTCTTGGCTCTGGGTCTGAAGGGATCGTGCCAGGTCTGAGCAGTGCAGGTGGGGTTTTGGGGGATGGGGGTTGCTGCGGTACTCCCCTTGTAGCCGCAGTAGTCCTGCTATGTGTATAGGGGACTGCCTTTGCTGAAGGCCAGTTCTGCCCTCTGCTGTAGGTTTGTTTTCCTGGCGTGAAGGCAGAGGCCAAAAAAGATGCTTTCTCTGGGCTGAGGGGGTGTTGCAGTCTCTCCTAGGAGAAAACTGATTGCAGTTAAAAATACCTGCTGTTAGGCAGCAAGTGGAAATTGGTTTCATAGGAGAGGCCACTCGTTGCCAGCCAAATAAACCAGAAAATGGCGCTGTGATGTTTTTGAATAGTTTTCTTATGAAGCAGAAATTGTTGGGACTGAGGTCCTGGCTAAAGTTTGATTGTGGCTACATAGCAACAGAGCAGCAAAATCTGCTGGTAAAAGCCCCACGTCTGATTTCTGTTTTTCTGTGACCCACAGGAATACAGATGTTCATCTGCAACCGTGAACACTATGGTTTCCTTCCTATGCCCCTGAAATCGCACCAGACGCTGCAAGAAGAAACAGAGAACTTTGTGCACACGCTAATCGAGGCCATGAGTGAGTTGCTGTGCCCTGCCATGACAGACCCCCCCAAGTCAGTGTTTGTAGAGCTCTCTTACCCTCAGGAGTCTGCATCCTGATCTGACTGCTCACATACTCATTTGATGTGCAGTTTTCCATCTTCCATCACTTTTCTGCCTAGGGATGTAGTCACTTCATGGTCCCGTCAGTCCCATTCAAAACCCTCCTTAACATCCCAATATTAAATGCAGAAATGCATCTTTAATGTGGAAAGGATGCTGCACAACCTGGGTTTTGTCATGAGGTCTGTCTGGCACAGGGCTGCTGACTTCTGCTGTGGGAGACGGACGCTTTCTGCTAGACCCACTCCTGCCCTGACTTCAGATCCCTGGGGCGTTTTAGGCGCAGTGATGAAAACACGTGTGATACGTTATATCGATGCAGCTTGTACGTGAGGGTGATGCTTGGGATCTCTCCTCTCTTTCAGTCGATCGTCCTCCCATTGAACCCTCTCAGTATGTCTCTGTTCCTCCGAAGAACCCTGACAAGATGGGATTTGATGAAGTAAGGAACCTATTTTGCTGCCATTGTCTTGTCTTCCTATTTATCACTAAGAGGACCTGGGTTCTCCCTGTAGTTCAGCTTCTATCTGTTTCCTTTGAAGTGTTATTATCTTTTCATGTATCTCTTTCCAATCATTCATCATTTGGACTTAAAATGTTTTTCAAGGAGTAAATAGCTATCCTTATCTGGGGATAACTTCTGCTGAGCTCAGGGAAGCAGAAGGGAAAGGGCTCAGGGAGCATCCTCTCCCTCTGGCATATGCTGTGGAGAAATGAGGCCAGACAGGTCCACGGGCACTTAGTACCTGCTGCGAGACCCCTGGTTGATGAGTACTGCAGGTTTGTGTGCAGGGGCAGTGCCCAGCAAATCTTTGGGCTTCCTCTCTTTGATGGTGTGGATGTTTTAGTCCAACCCAGAGAAAATGGCAGAAATGAGGCTGAAAAACAGGGTATTTAACTCCCCAGTTCTTGTGCTGTTTCCTCTACATCTGACTCTGCAGAGCAAGCATTCCTTCCAATCTGCGACAAAAACTGGACTTTTGGGAAACCTCTCCTGTTTTTCCGTGAGAGGAGGGAACAATTTCTCTCACCTGAGAGAGCCCCTGGAGAGCTCAGGGAGCCAGGCTCACAGCTGGCTTCTAGCCCAAGCTGGGTATGCCCAGGGGTGGTGGCAATCATGCGTGCTGTCTGCTTACCGTGGCAGCTCTCCCCTGCCCTGCTTGGTCACCGCATTTTTTTTTTTTCTGCTGTGGCCTTAAAGTGAACAAGAAAGATGGTTGCTGCCGCTGGTAGTGTCCCCAGAGCCTTCAGAAATTCCTCTCATGGCTGCCTTGCGTTGTGGAGAGAGCGGGCGTTGAGGGGAGAAGGCTTCAGAGGGATCTGCTGTGCTTCGGTTCGCCCGTGTCTGTGCTGTTCGCAGAGCCAGCAGCCCCTGCGCATGCAGCTGCCAGGGTGGCAGTGGCACCGTGACCAAGGGAGTTGTGGGGATCAGGGGAGCCTGTGTTTTCTCGGTGTGTTCTGCTACATCTGTTTACGTGACTCGTAAAGTCTGAGCCTGATTTGGGCACATGTGTTTGAGCGTCTGTGTTGAGTACACAGGGTTTTTTTTTCCCATGTTGTCCTTTGTGGCTGCATTTTATTTATCCAATTTATTATTTTTGCATTTGTACCGACCTGGAATTTGATCTGCTTCTTACTGGGATGAGGTTTTGCTCTAGAGGCTACAAGGCTGCACTTGTCTGCCTGAGACTGAAAAACATCCCTGACCTTCTGCAGTTTACCTGCAAATGAGGGCTTCAGTCCTCTACCCTCCTCCAGAGAGTCTGTCTCCTCAAGGCTTGGACTGAGCCCTGCCCAGACATCTCTGTTCCCAGTCTTGGCTCTGTGCTAGGCTTTCTGCTCTGGCAGGTGTAGCAGCGGATTTTCAGTGCCCAAATTCATTACAAAAATCCTCTTTTTGCTGTGTCCTTGTGCTGAGATGGTGGCCTCACTGATAATCCTCAATACAGGCAGTGGCAGCATTGTGGAGAAGCATGTGGGCCAGTGTTCCTCTGGGACTGGAGATGGCCATTTTAGCCTCTGTTTAAATCAAAACATCCTATATCTTTGGAAATTACAGACTTGTCTGTAACTGGTCTCCTCTCACCTTTATTCATCCTTGAAGAGCAACTTTCCTTGTGACATAAAACATCCATTAAAAGTAGTCATTAGACAAAGAACAAGCCTCTAACCTTTCAACTCAAAACCAGACCCATTTTTTTTGACAAATTCTAAGCAACCTGGAATAAAAACACACCTGGTATTTTAGTAAGATCTGTTTTTCCAGTGGTGCTGCTGAAGAGGAGTGCATGAGGACTCCTTTTTCTTCCTCACTCCTGAGCTGGGAGGCTGATGTCCTTCTCTTCTACCCAGATTTTCATGATCAACCTGAAGCGTCGGAAAGACAGGCGGGATCGGATGCTGCGGACCCTCTATGAGCAGGAGATTGCAGTCAAGATAGTGGAGGCTGTGGATGGAAAGTGAGTTCAGCTGGGGTTGCTGATGTTCACAAAGGGTGGGTTGCGCATAACTGCTCAACACTGTCTCTGTGGATGCCCTGACCTCCCTTCTGGTGGGAGGGGTAGGCTGAGGGGAGAGGTAAATACCACTTTTATTTAACCAACAGTCCGTTTGGGGCAGTTCTGCTCCATTTTCTTCTCTTGCATTTAGTCAGTGTCCATGAGAGAACGAGGGCAGTGTGGTTTGGACTAAGATGAAAATCAGGTTAAAATCATACTGATTTCTCTGAATTGTCAGTTAAAAGGAGTCAGCAGTGAAAATCTTGGAGAGCAATTATCTCCTGGGAGGTTTGTCCAGTCCTAATGCTGCAAAGCTGTTAACCCTGTCACAGCCCTTGCTAAGCTAACTCTGAGGTGTGTTAGGATGTTTTTATGATGAGAAATCAAGGCAGAAATGTTAGGGCTGAGAGTTGCAAAAAGGCCTCGGGGCGATAGGATCCCGCATGCCACCTAGTGGTCTTTGAGACCTCTTGGAAAAATACTCTAAGCCAAGCGCCTGAGAAGCTGATGGTCCCACAAGAAGTCGTTGGCAGAGTTAAGGGTATGATTCGTCAGCTTGATTTAAGAGAGGTAAATCAAGAAGTTAATTTTTCTCTGGGTTTTTAAGCAAAACAAGTGCAGGAATTTCTCAAGATAACAGCTTGTCTCTGAACATCAGCAGCATTTCCTGTGTTGTGTCTGACTTGAATTTACTTTTTTTCTTATTAAATGGTGATACTCTCTCTTTCTCAGAGCACTGAACACGAGTCAGCTGAAAGCTCTCAGCATCGATATGCTCCCGGGTTACCGGGACCCATACTCCTCCAGGCCACTGACCAGGGGAGAGATCGGCTGCTTCCTTAGTCACTATTACATCTGGAAGGAGGTGAGGAGTTGGTGGGTGCTTGGGGTTCCTGCAGGAAGGTGCCGTGGGCAGGCGCATGGCCAGTCGTAGGGCAGAGCATCGAATACAGTGCTGGTTTCTGGAAGTGTAGGATGGAGCTGTGTTCCTTGGTTTGTAGGGGATCACGCACAGGGGTTTTCTTCAGTGCAGAGTTCAAAGTTCTTGTCTCTGCTTTCCATTTGCCAGCAGTTTTGAGTGATATTTTTGTGTCAGACTGTTCTCATGACTATTTTTGCAAAGCATCCAGTAGTCTGCTTGGAGCAAGCTTGCTTAAGAGAAAGGCAAGAAGGTTTTGAAGAGCAAGTGGTGTTTAAAAAGAAAATGTTCTTTTTTTCCCCCTTGTTCTGCATCTGATCTGAAGCAAGTTCCAGTGGCTCAAGGCACTGATTGGCTTTTCTGAGTCGGCATACCGTAAATATTCTGAACAGTAGGAACCTCTGTTACCTAAACTAAGAGATCTTGTTGGGGTCACACTTGAGAGGATCTGGGCTGGCCAGTCAGAGGTGCTGGTGTTACACAGCCCCACATCAGCAGGAGGTAATTATTTCAAGTAAGGGTGATGGAGACGGGGGCAAGGACTTGGTACTACAAGAAGATGGGGCAGTGGCAGTGGTTACCCAAACACAGACAGCCTCTGCCCTCAGCGGTGTTAGGTGATGAAGCAGCTCTCGGCAGGGCAGGGCATTGATCCAGACGGCCTGGAGCCCACGGTGACTTCGGAACAGAGAAGCCAGGCTGTGCTTGTGGCCTTGAGACTTCTGCATCACCGACAGCCAGATGAGAACTTGGGAACCAACATGCAGGATGCCTTTGCGTGTGTGTTCTCCTGAGTCGTCGGAGCCAGACTTTGGATACACTGGGTTGTTCTCCTTCCCAGACTCCAGTAACACTGTCTTCCAACAAAGGGGTTTTCAGAACAGTGGCTTTTGCATCAAAGGCTGCTTCAAATTCCTCCGAGGAGGTAGTGGTTGTGGTCATGCTAGATGGTCACTCATGGGTTCCAGATGGTGGAATATCATATGAAGGGATTTTCTAGGTTGCAGGTGCTCAGCCACAGGATACTTTCAGGACTGTTCTCGCTGGCTCTTGCAGTCTCTCCCAGCTGAGATGTGAATCTGGGAGTGGTTCTCCAGCCTCCCTACCTGCATGCTCTGGAAGATCAGGATGACCCCAACAGTTCGAGGGTGTAGGGGAGCAGCCCATGTGTGCCACTGTTCTCACTTCTGAACCCTCTCGTTTCAGGTGCTGAACAGAGAACTGGAGAAGACGCTTGTTATTGAGGACGATGTGCGCTTTGAACACCAGTTTAAAAGGAAGCTGATGAAGCTGATGGATGACATTGAACAAGCCCAGCTAGACTGGGAGCTTATGTAAGTAACCAGCCCTCAGCCATCTTGGGAACTCCTGGGCACGCAGGGGAGGTCAGCAGTGCTTTCTGTGTTGTGACAGAGATGCAGCTTAATGCTGGAGTGCAGGGGAAGGTGGCAGAGACTTATCGGTGGCTCTTCGCGTCATCAGGACAGCTCTGCCTCCTGGGGCAGGCTGATGCTGGAATGCCCTTTGCTGAGATCAGCCAACACTGCCCGCAGTGTCTGGAGATGCTGCTATGGTAAAGGAGCTGGCACGGCTGAGTCCTGAGCCTTGCACCGTGGCATGTTAGCTCCTTTATGAAGTCTTTCATGGCTATAGCACCCTCTGAGTTAAGATGTGGATGTTGGGGAGTGGTGCAGAAGAGAAATCTATAAGCCTGGTCAGGGAATACTTTTTGGATTGACCTTTTGCCTTTCCCTGGTTGACCTAAACATTCTTGTGGTCCTAATTGATGCAGATGCGCTTGGGTTCCAATTTCTATGCTCTTTTCACCCTTTAAGCTACATTGGCCGGAAAAGGATGCAGGTGCAGGAGCCTGAGAAAGCAGTTCCCAATGTCATGAACCTGGTGGAAGCTGATTACTCATACTGGACCCTGGGGTACGCAATCTCTTTTCAAGGGGCTCAGAAACTCATCGGCGCTGAGCCTTTCAGCAAGATGCTGCCTGTAGATGAATTTCTGCCAGTCATGTACAACAAGCACCCTGTGTAAGTAGCCTTTGTTGCTGGGGTTAACATGAGCTGGGTCTTCCTGAATAATCTTAAGCCAGAGGATATTGGTGTGTCTCACTTCTGGAGCCTGGCTGGGGGGGGACAGGGCTACTTTTCCTGTGTTTTGGTTGTCTGTCCTGGTCAAAGGAGGTGGCAGACCTGCTGCAGAGGGGTTGCTGTCCGTACTTGGTGCAGGGCCTGTGGGCTGGTTCTGAGGCGCTGGCCTATCTCTGGTAACGGAGGCTTTGGTTGTGTGTGGTTGTAAGGCAGGGGGTTCTGGGTGTAGACAGTCAGACTCTGATCCAGCAACTACCTCCACTCCCTGGGACCTGTTTGCTCAGTGGGCTGGCTTGTATGTCATCTTTGTAAGCAGCAGCATTGATGAATGTTTGCTCTGTTCCTGATGACTTTTCTCTCCTCTTTAGAGCGAAGTACATGGAGTACTATGAGTCCAGAGACTTGAAAGCCTTTTCAGCAGAACCGCTGCTTGTTTACCCCACCCACTACACAGGGCAGCCAGGCTACCTCAGCGACACAGAGACCTCGACAATCTGGGACAATGAGACCGTATCAACTGACTGGGACAGAACGCACTCCTGGAAATCCCGGCAGCAGGGCGAGATCCACAGTGATGCCCAGAACAAGGATGCCCTGCCTTCCCAGTCATCTCTCAACGCACCGTCCTCTAGGGATGAACTGTGACTGCCTGCTTCCCCTGTTGACAGCTGAACCTGCCTCACACTTTGCTTTTCACCCTTGAAAGTTGTAGAGCAGCTCTTCATGTGGTCTCCTTTCCACCGCTTTGAGTGGTGAAGCGCAGGGGCTGGACCTGACACCCAGCCAAGGCACTTAGGACAGGGTGGGAGATGAAGGAGGAAAAAGAACAAGTGTTCCAGACTGGCAGAAAAAAAGGCAGAGATCTGAACAAAAGCCCTCGCAAGCTTTTGTAAAAAAGACACCACGCCAACCTCGAATGACGTCTTTCTACAGCTCCTTGTGTAGAATACTGTATTTATAAAGATTAATATATAGAGGTGTGCAAGTGGTAACACCTTCCTGGATAGCTGTAACCGGGCTGCCATGTAACTGTTCCTCCTTGTAGGTCTGTAGGTGTTCATAACGCTCTTCGCTGCGAGAGATTGCAGGCAGGTGCTTGGGTGATTCGGGTTTGTTTTGCAAAGGGATCCTGTCAGAATCAGGCTGGCTTCCAAAAATGTTTGGGGCACTGGAGCGGCGCTCCTCTGCAGAGTCTTCTCCCTCATCGCACATCTTTAGAAACCTGTTGCTAGTTTCCCCTCCACAAAATTCAAAACTTGCTAAATCCTACCTAAACCGGCTTCCCAATCCAGGACTGGTGTCTTGGCACGTCTAAAATCCCAGGCGCTAGCAGAGAAAGCAGGGGTTGCTGGTTCTGTTTGTCTCTGCGCTGCCTGAAGGGAGCACAGACGGAATTAGTCTGTGTCATGTCCTGCTTCACCCCCTGCCCCAATTTATAACTTCAGGGAAACAAAGCCTGACAGCCTATTTGCAGGCCTATTTAATTAGTCCATAAAACCAAGCGTAGGACTTCTAGGAGCTTGAAGTTTTAAAAGTTTGGTTATGGACTGCTTGACACTCTCTTTATAACAACGAAACAGCCTACAGCAATGGTGGTGGTGTCAGCTGCACCGCTCTCGGCAGCCTGGAGGGAATGGCACGTTACAGGACGGAAAGGCAACTTGTCTTGATAATTTCTCACATGGGGAGCAAACGTGTCTTTTATGTTTTTTGTGGATGCGTTCTGATGTACTTGCTGCTGGCGAATGTGTCAGCAGGGTATGGTGTTTGGTTTGGGGTTTTTTATTCTTGAATGTTTCTCAGTGGCCAGGTGATGACGAACTGCACCGCTTAGGTTTAGGCGGCCCAGACCTCAAGGAGCGGGCTGCTGTTTAGTGGGGGGGTGTCCTCCCGGACTTGGGCTCTGGCAGAGCTGTGCAGCTCACGGTGTGGCTGGTCTGGTTTTTAAATTGTTGTTTTTAATAATTACTGATCAGTGTTGTGCTTTCTGCTAAAGAAGACATGTTATTAACTGTCAGCCGGTCTGATAATACATAGAACCTGGTGCAAGATGAGCAGCTGTGTGTACTCTTCATTGGGTGGGAGTAGCCCTGGCTGGCAAAGGCCAGCTCTAGTCTTGCTGCTGTGTCACTCTACCAGGGAGTCCCTGGCTGTGTCATGGTGCCTGTTCTGCAGCTGCCACCTGGAAGCCTTGTTCCTTCTGCTGCCCAGGCTTGAGCAGGGGCCCCAGCGACATGGTGAGTACGGCGAGCAGGTCTGCGGGGGACCACGGTGCAGAGCCCGGGTCGTGCCCCTCTGACGAGCCCTCTCGCTTCCTCTTCAGGTCTCGTTCCACGAGTGGCACGTTCTGGCCTGTCTGAAGCACTGTTGAGCACAGCGCTCCCCGACGTGCTGGTAAGAAGCTTGGTGTGGCCTTAAGCAGCGGGACATCTGTGAACTGCTGAGCATCTAGCGTGATGTCAGGTGTCACTGGAGGTGCTGTGATACACCTGTGCATGGAGAGTCTGGCAGAGCAGTACGTGGTGGGTGAGTGAGTCCCTTGGGCCCAGTATTGTTTCTCTGGTCCAATACTGTGGCTGCCTCTTCACCTGAAGCTCGTCACAGTTACGCTGTGTTGGTATACGTCCTCTCTCCCACCCTTACGTGCTTTTTGTTCTGTGAAAGAGCCATCTCTGTGTCCATGAGAGTTGGCCTCTCTTTCCCCCAGCCATGAGAGTGCCAGAAAGAGCTTTGGTTGGCTGAGCTTTATTTAGCTTTGATTTTCTTACGTAGAGGAGTAGCAGGTCCTTAAAAACATCTTCACACCAGCAGTGGGGTTTTGGGTTTGGGAGTGTTTTTGTGTGTGTTCTTTCTTTTAGTTGACTCTGGAAGTGAGTGGTACAAGTGTTTTGATGGGGGTTTCAAAGGAGGGGGAAACAAATTATGAATAAAAATGTGCCAAATTAATTTAATGTGTTCCTTTTGGAGCACACATGGCCTCAAGCACAATTTTTGTTTGAGATGGCAGCTGCTGCAGGGGAG
>NW_010237590.1:0-2303 GCF_000690775.1 Eurypyga helias | reverse complement strand
ATTCTGTGATTCTATGATTCCCTCCTAAATCAAATATCCATAGGTGCCTATGCAAATTGTTTTGCCTTTCATCATGTCTTCAAAATGTCAGAACTCTGCTGCTTCTATGAAGCTGAGCTTAGATACAGAAAAGCCAAAACATGGTACCAGTAATCTCATTTAAATCATGGATGAGGATTGGAAATATCCTGGAAATGTATTGTGCTCAGTGCTGAGTCCTATGTACCTTCTGCCCCAATGCCAAGCATTTACCCCATGCACAAAAATGAGAAAGCATCAACACACACATTCTTTAAAAATAGTGTGTTGACTGTAACAGTGGGAAGAATTATGTCTGTGAACCACAAAAAGTGCTATGCAAGATTAGACAGTGTAGGAAAAGATACTGATAAAACCAGTGGGGCTGTTGTTGGGCAAGCTTAAAATCCTCTTTGTTGTGGAGCATAGAACTGACAGAGAATGCCTAATGCAATGCTTATTAGCTTACGCTCCTATAGATAAAAGGCTCAAATTAATCATGCTCAGCCAGATTGTTTGTGCTTTGGGGTGTTTGTCCCTTCCAACTCTTGAACCTGCTAGCTGATTACTGCCGAAGTTGAGAGAGATGCAGTTTCTAAATATCACATTTCTTAAAATGGGAAAGGAAGACAAAAAACTTTTTAGCTGTCCTGGCTGAGCACCTGTTCTGACTTCCCAGGTTTTTGCTGACAGAATCACCAGGGCAGATGGATCTATTCCATGTCTCAGCTGTGGGAAGAGCTTCAAGGAAGAATAAGTTCTTGTTGGACACTGAAGTTGATCAACCAGGAGAGACAACTGTGCAAAACCCCATTTCAATAATTCCAGGGTTTATGAAGGTATTCATGTTGTCTGAAAGGAAGGAAAAATTAATGAATCTCCACTCTAAAGCATTTGTTGTGGTTTAACCCCAGCTGGAAACTAAGCACCACACAGCCACTCGCTCATTTCCCGGTGGGATGGGGGAGAGAATCAGAAGAGTAAAAGTGAGAAAACTCCTGGGTTGAGATAACGACAGTTATAATAACAAAGCTTTTGAAACTCTCAAATTCATACATTTTACTGGAGAGGACTTGAGAGTTTTTAATTTAAATGGTGCTTTATGTCAGTGTTTTGGATATTTTTTTTTTCTTTTAAAAAGGTATATTAATATATCAGTTGACTTTACCTGAACGGTGCTTTTTTCGTTTCTGATTTGTAAAGGGGTTCAAGATTTGTGCATCTCACCCCTGACTAGTACGTGTAAACATTTTAAAACCTTCTGCAGCACCGTTCTGCTCGGTTAAAGCTCCTGGCAGCCTGTCCTGCTGATTTAGCACGGCTTCACCGCATGCGATGTGGCAGTGATCCCAGGGACATAAATGGTTGAGAGAAATGATTTAGAGAGAGCTTTCTTCAAAAGCACCGAAAGGAGAACTCCCTGAAGTTTACTCTCCAGACTGACACACTGACAAATCTGTTCCCTGCTCATGTTCCCGTGCTAATTGTCTTGGAATGAGAATCGTTCGCTCCTGGATGCTTCTACCAAAGCAGCACACGGAAAACTAATTTCACAAACCTCAGGAAGAGACCATATGGAAGGGGAAAGCTATATTTATTTTAAACAGGATTGATTCAAGGCCAGGCTGGATGAGGCTTTGAGCAACCTGGTCTAGTGGAAGGTGTCCCTGCCCATGGCAGGGGGGTTGGAACTAGATGGTCTTTAAGGTCCCTTCCAACCCAAACCATTCTGTGATTCTATGATTCCAGTCACTAACACGTTGTGTTACAGATGTCAGCCCTGTGCACTCCCACATCATGCACTCGGAAGCCTCGCAACGTGTGTGATGCTTCCATACGCACTTTCCCGTTAATGCGTCATGCGGGTGAGGTTTGGTGTTCCTCATTGAAATCTCCGCAAGCCGCCGGATGAGTTAAATTGCCCCAGCACACGTGTCCGCTGTGAGGCTATCCCAGTGCCATTTTCTTCGGCATCTGCGGCCACTTTTAACTTTGGGGATTAAAGAGAAAGCAGGAAATTGTAAAGCCAAGTTTGTTCTACGCTAAACATAGCTGCAGGCGGTTGATGGTGCCGAACGCGTTACGCTCAGTTCTTCCTTTAGAACAGGGGTATTTAGCCATCCTTGGAAACCCTGGGTGCAGAACCGAAACGGTGCTCTCGGGCACTGCCTCCCTCGGAACCTATAGAACGTGCCCTTCGGTAAACCTCGCTGCTCCCTGCCGACCCAGCTGGTGTGAGCCAGAGCCGAACGTGCAGGCTCAGCCTCCGGGCGTCCCTGCCGCCG
>NW_010237589.1:0-491 GCF_000690775.1 Eurypyga helias | reverse complement strand
CATCCCAGGTCAGCCTGTGCCATGCTGTGCCACGCCATGCCATTGCATGCCATGTTGGCCTGCGCCATGCCATGCCATACTGTGCCGTGCCAGGCCATGCCATGCTACACCGTACCGTGTCAGGCCATGCCATGCTACACCGTACCGTGTCAGGCCATGCCATGCTACACCGTACCGTGTCAGGCCATGCCATGCTACACCGTACCGTGTCAGGCCATGCCATGCTACACCGTACCGTGTCAGGCCATGCCATGCTACACCGTACCGTGTCAGGCCATGCCATGCTACACCGTACCGTGTCAGGCCATGCCATGCTACACCGTACCGTGTCAGGCCATGCCATGCTACACCGTACCGTGTCAGGCCATGCCATGCCACACCGTGCTGTGCTGTGCCATGCCATGCCACATTATGCCATCCAGGCCGTGCTGCACCATGCCATGCTACACCGTACCGTGTCAGGCCATGCCATGCCATACTGTGCCGTGCCA